>NC_142088.1:40011250-40177500 GCF_054644295.1 Miniopterus natalensis
TCCACAGTGCGTCTTCCCAGTGACCTGGCAGCCGTGGAAGGAAGTAGGTGAATGCCTTGGGGGAGACACGCAGGGGTCACACATTTGCGGGATTTCCGCATGTGCTTTGAGCGGGGCTGCTTGTATCTAAATATTTTAACCCTCACCCGAGGATATGTTTTTGTTTTTTAGAGAGAGGAAAGGAGAGAGAGAGAGAGAGAGAGAGACATCAGTGTGAGAGAGAAGCATGGATTGGTTGCGCGCCCCGTTGGCAATCAAACCCATAACTTAGGTCAGCGCCCTGATAGGGAATAGAACCTGCAACCTTTTGGTGTATGTAATGATGTTCCAACCAACTGAGCCACCCAATCAGGGCTACATGTATCTAATTCTTAGTCATTATTTTACTGCAGAAGTAGAAACCAATTTCCCCTTAATTTCCAGCCATCACATTTCTCTCTGCATCTGAGGTCTAGCACAGTTTGTGCTACCTAGTAGCTAATTATTTATTGGATAAATTATGTGCCTGTATGTTTTCTTCCTTCATATAATAGAGGAAGAGGTAGTTGTGCTCCATCGCTTAAATCTCTAAATCATCATCCTCTTCTGACTTAGGGACTTCACTCCAGTGTTTTCAACCTCTCCCTATGTAATAGATCTTTCTCATAAGTATTTAAATATGTTCAAGTATTTTCTATCTTTAAAAGCAAAACAAAAAAGTCCCTCCCTCTGCCTCTTCCTTGATCCCCTTTCACTGCCATGCTTCTGTCTCTTTCTTAAGTCAGACTTCTTGAAAAACTTCACTGTACTTGTTTCTCGCTTCTTGTCCACTTTAAGTCAGTTTCTTTCTTGATTTATCTGCAGTATTTGATGTTGATCACTTCTTCTCTTTCTTGAAACAGGTTTTTTCCTTTCTTTAATGTAGCACATTTTCCCGGCTGCTGCTTTCATTTGCAGGTTCCTCCTCTTCTACCTGTTCTTAAATGTTTGTATTCCTCATAGGCTACTTTCTCTTCTCATTCTATTCATAGTCCTTGAGTAATTTAACTTACTTCCTTGGATGAATTCCATCACGGCGTATATATATTTGGTAACTTCTGTATCTCTAGCATGTACTTCTTTCTGAGTTCCAGACCTGTAGGTCTAGCTTCTTTTCCTTTATGTATCATAAACAGTTTAGACTCCATGACCTTCAACTTTGAGCTCATTAACTGTCCTTCACTTCCACCTGGATCTTCTCCATTGTTTCCAAAGTCAGTGATTGACACTATTCGTATGTTTTGTTGCTCAGGCCGGAGTCCCTTCTTTTCCCATATTTCCTCCTGATTCTTGATTGTGTTTATTCTGATAAAATAAACTAGTTTTAAACTATTTGAGCCATTTTTCTTGATTGTTGGTTATACATTTTAGTTTTCATTAGTGTAAATTCAGTAGTGTCGGGGTACATTTAATATTTTAAGCTATTTTTGCCCAATTATTAGTGACTAACATAGATATAAAATTATAAATTTTCATTAAGATTTTTAGTTTGCATAATAAATCAAGACAAAATTTTGTAGGAATTTGTTTTACTAAAAATGGTTATGTTCAGTGTTTGTTGTAAATTATGTATTGTTTCTTTTAAAAAGTCAGTTTTCTAAGATTAAAAACTCTTAGTTTCTAGTGGAAAATGATGTATCATTATCAATATAAATAAAGACGTTTACCTCTTCTGAGAAAATGACATAATTTCCTACCATATTCACTCTTTTTCACCATTGTCATTTTGTTTCCCAGTCTGGTTTATAATAAAACTCCTTGAAAATAGAAACTCTTTCTCATACTTCTGTACCTCCTTCCACAGTGATGTTATGGCCATTCTAGATATTTTAGTAATGATTGAGTTTAAAGCTTAAGTGTGTAACAGTTTCAAGTGAATGCTACCTTTTTTTGTTGTCATTGCTTTTTGTTGTTTTTTGGTTTTTGGTGGTTTGTTTTTGCATTCACATAGTACCTACAGACTAGGCATAATTGATACAGTTTGTGAAAGAGAGGTTTAAGGTTTAAAATTTGTTCCAATCTAAATTGGCCATTGGGTTTTTTGCCTATTTGAACAATTATTGAATTTTCAGATTGTTTATGACTGAGCTTGCTAAAAAAAATCACTTGTTTTTCTTAATGAGCCTTTTTAAAAAGCATGCTCATTCTGGCTTTATTCCCCCTTTGGCTTAATCTTTGATATTTAGAATAAAAGAGATTGTTTTGAAAGAATAAGCCACAACAAGGAGCAGTAATTATGCTCCATAGACAGATGCTTTTTGATTTTTACGTAGTATCACTTTTACCGTAGTGTGGCTCAGATTTCATGCTATTTTTTTGGGCCAGTGGGCTGCTTCTCATCTGTATTTGTTTTCTTCTTTAGATATTAGGATCAAGGAAGAAGAACCTGATCCTGAAGAGTGGCAGCTCAGTGGTGATTCTACATTGAATACCAATGATCTAACACATTTAAGAGTACAGGTGGTAGATGAAGAAGGGGACCAACAACATCAAGAAGGAAAAAGACTTCGGAGGGTAGCTTGCACCTGTCCCAACTGTAAAGAAGGTGGTGGGAGGTATGCACACATGAAACATTTCTTTTTAAAGACTGCTTATATCATCACCCTAATTTTTGAAATACTGCATGCCATATCACTTAATTATGGGATATTATTCATTACATGATCATTTTGTGTGTATGTATGTATGAGTGTGGCAGAAAAAGTTAAGAACAAAATATATGAAATTAAAACTTTAAAATCTAAACACTTTTTAAAATTAAATTACTTGGTTGGCTATTTTCTTTCTTTTTTTTTTTTTTTTTTAAAAAACAACAGTGTAACAGATGCCATTTAACAGGCCCATTTCAGAAATGAGCCTGTTTGCAAATTGGCAGTAGGATTTGCCTAAATACAGATAGAAAGATGATTCTTAGCTTGAGAATAGCAGTTGTATAAACACAAGTTCAGAAATAGTTGATAACCATAAGCATTTTCATTTTCAACAGAAATGAATAATAAGCCTTAATGATGGAATTTTTAAAAAAGTAGAACTGTAATATTTCAATTTAGTGTTTTTAAAAATAAACATTAAGACAGAATAACATGACAGGAATAAACTCAAAACAGATCAGTAATTTAATGTGGATGGATTAAGCTTAATAATTAAGGGATGGAGACTCAGATCATTTTTAAAGAACATAAAATCCAGCTTTATTTTGATTAGATGAAACACCTCAAATAAATTGGTACAGGAATGTTGAAGCTAAGAGGATGGAAAAAGATTGATTAGGCAAATGCTAACAAAGAGAACTTGTATAGCAATGTTAATATCAGGCAAGGCAGGGTTAAGGTAAATATCATCAAATGAGCAGATAGGGGTATATTCCTTAATACTACGAAATTTTCACCAAGAAGATTTAGTAGTCATGCTATCTTTCCCCCACATCTTTGAAATATATAGAGCAAAAACTGAGAACTGTAAAGACATACTAGCTAAATCTTCAGTCATAGCAAAAGGCCTTAACCATACCTCTCTCTGAAATGCACTGTTTAAATAGACAAAAATGCTATTGATACAGTTAATGAGTTTGATATAATAGAGACTTTGCCTTTGAGTTGATCTTATTAGCTGATTTGCACATTGATCAGCCAGTTAGCAATGACAGTAATGATAATAACTTATAACATTGAGAGCTTACTGTGTTCCTAGATAGTCTTCCAAGTGAGGCATATAGAGGCGAGTGACTCATATGAGCACATAGGACAGGTATCTGGTCCCAGTTTCTTACTCCAGAACTTTATCACTAATGCCTCTTAAGTGGATTTGCTTCTGCATCTGATGCTTAGATATTTGTATTTACTGGTAATTATTCAGTTGTTTGAAATTTTATTTATTTGAAATAGTTTGGTGAATAAATAAGTAAATGGAATTCTATTTAGGCAGTAATTTTTGAAATCAACTTGTTTTTTGAGGATCTTTCAAGATAATTGTTTATGAAAGTCAAATCTAATTGAGGATCAAGGTCTGGCTTGTTTTACTTATTCTTTAAAATGAAAATCTTTAAAATATATGTTTATTAAACTAATACATGCTCATAAAAACTCAAGTATAGAATAGTATAAAAGAATTCCAAAATCCTATCCCACTTCAAGATAACCATTGTGACATTTTTATGTATATTCTTTCAGACTTGACGTATATTTTAAAGTACAGTCATTTTATTCTCACTGCTTTACATGTCTGTTCTCATTCTGAAAATTTTTGTGACCACATTTCCGAGTCTCCATAGTTTGTATCAACTTTTTTATGGCTGTATAGTATATTGTATGAATACATAAGAATTTAACATCTTTTTTGGGAGTTTATTGTCGTTCTAACCCACTCATCTTTGCACATTTGTCTGATTATTTCATCAGTGTAAGTTGGCAGAAGTGGAATTCTTGGATCAAAGGGAATTGTCTGTTAGAAAGCCTGTATCAATTTATTCCATCAGTGGTGCATGAGAGTATTTGCTTTTCTATACCCATGCCAATAATGGATTTTGTCATTTTTTTCAAACCTTTTAAAGCCTGACAGATAAAAAGTAGTACCTCAATATTGTTTTATTTAGTATATTTTTTATTTGTGAGATTGAACATTTTTTGGTATGTTTATTTTATCATTTTAAAATTTATTTTGTGAATTGTTTATGTCTTTTGTGAATCTGTTAATTTGTGTGTTTAACTCTGTCATACACATATTTTTTCTGGTTTTACATTGCTTTTCAACTTTATGTCAGTGGTTTGCAAACTGCATTGTTATACAAGTAAAGATGAGTTTCATCACTTAAAGTTTGCAAACATTTTTAAGCCCCAAATTTTTAGTTGATCAGTTTTTATGAGATGCCTTGTTGTTATCCTGCTTTTAAAAATCTTTTCAATCCTGAGGATTATAAAACTATTTATATTTTTTCTAGAAGTTTTGTGAGTTCATTTTAAAATAACTTATTCTAAGCAATTCAAAATTGATGTTCTTAAGACAAATGTATTGTTTCTTACAACTCATTTGAACAAAATTCAGTATATATGGCAGGCACAGTTGTATCATTGACAATTGCTATGTCTAATAAAAGCATAACATATATAGTAAATCCCAAATAGTCCAAAATGTTCTGTAAAGGTGAGATAGGTGGTACTTAAAAAAAAAAATTTAGATTATTAGCCTTTTTTCTCATATTCTTTTAAAAAAATATATGTGTAAGTTGGCATTAATTTAGAGAACTAAATTTCATTTGTTTACCCTTTTGAGCAAGATGTAAAATATAATTAAATATAAAAAATAGTATTCATTTGGCCATTTAGCCAATATTTGTTAAGCAGAACCAGCCTTCAGAAAATTTTTTTGTTTTAAATATATCTTTATTGATTACAGAGAGAGGAAAGGAGAGGGATAGAGAGATAGAAACACCAATGATGAGAGAGTCATTGATTGGCTGCCTCCTGCATGCCCCCGACTGGGTATGGAGCCTGCAACCCGGGCATGTGCCCTGACCGGGAATCGAACCCCGATTGCCTGGATCCTAGGTTGATGCTCAACCGCTGAGCCACGCCTGGCCAGGCCAGAAATTTTTTACTCAAGTGGAAGAGACAAATAATTTTTATAAAGTGAAATAGATTCTAAAGGTATTACTGTTACGTAGGTTTTGTGTAGATTAAACATCAATCCATATTTTAAAAAATTATTTTGCAAAATCTGTTTTCTTTGTCAGTGTGTCAGTTTGTGTCCTGTTTATCCTATCCCAATCAAAAGAAAGACTTGATTTATTTAGTTTTTCTTAATCCCTCTACCTTTATTTATTCTGTCACTCTTATCTTGGCATGATTAAATTATTTGGAGCACGCTTAGGCACTCAAGAATAGTAGAAACTTAAAATTGTTCCTTTTTCAGGTTATATAATGAGTATTAGAGGAATGATTATGAAGAAAACTTATGGCTAAATCTTTTGTTACCTGAAGTTTGTTGAGAAATTTACTTCAGTTCTTTTCCTTCCTTTAACATCACACACCATAAATCCATTATCTAGCATATTTAGATCTTCTCTGGAATAAAATTTCCTTTTTAAATGAAAACTTGAACCTGGGTTTTGAGCTTTTCCCTTAAATTATATATTTATGTGTGCCCATCTGTTTTTATTTTCTTTCTTAGATACCTGTCCCATTTCCAAACAATGAATGTTTCTTATTTCCTTATAATGAAGAATAACTTTAGTATCTTTAATAATGAGGAATATCTTTATCTTTCCCTGGTTTCTTGGTTCTTTGAGAACCCAGATTTGTTGCTGTAATATGTTACAATCTTGTGCTTTTGTTAGTGTTTTCAAGCTAAATTTTGCTAAGTTAGTAAAATAGCACTTTTGAGTTTATAAAAGCACATTGATTCATTCACCTGAGTGGTAGGCTTAGAAGAGAGGTAAGAAGTCATGAGTATAACAGTGAACCAAATTGGGTTCTCTGTGAAATTGCTATGGTGAACACAAAATGTAAAATTGGTTTGTACACCAGTAGCCGCAAGCAATGCTCTTTTTCTTAGGGCTATTTAAGAATAAATTTAAAAAGCTAAATTAAATGGAAACCACATTGGCTTTGGTTAAGACTTTGGCATTATAGGTGAGCCAGAAAAATCTGTTTCACTCAACTCAGCTCTTTGAAAAGAGTTGCAGAAATTGGGGGTGGACTGGAGCAGAAACTAGAATTGTGTTAGATTATGACATCCTTGCCCTTGAGACAACAGCATGACTCCTCCTTGTCTTTACTTATGCTATTCCTCTGCCTGGAATGCCTTCCCTCCTTTCTATCTAAATCCTACCCACCTCCTCCACGAAGCCTTCTCTAACTACTGGAGCCCACATTGATGTCTCCCTGTTCAGAACACCTATGGCATCTAACAGCCAGCACTGCACCGTTTAGCACTGTTTGTCCTATGGCAATTTCACATGCTACTGAGTGTGAGTACATTAAAATATAAATGTGGGGAAATACGCATTTTTCCAGTAAAATTTGAAAAATGATAGGTATATTATATACAGGAGGATTTTCAGGCTTATAGAAGTTTTATAGGCTCTAGCTTAGACTGAGATTGGGGGAGGAGGGGAAGTTGGGGGGTTCTTAAATGTACCTTTGTTAATCTCAGAGAAACATTGCAAAATTTATATAATATGATTTTGACAGTTGTGAGTCTAAAATTTTTTTTTATAAACTCATTTTTATTCAGTAACTAGCCTAATTTCTTTTTAAAGCGTGAGTAGTGTTTAATATTATTTGAATACCAGCTATGGAATCAAAAAGATTTTCTTCTTGCTTAGGATAAGATACCTCTGTTCATCCATCTAAGCATATATCTCCCAAGCCCTGTTCTTGGTATCAATACTGAAATATAACAAATGTCAAATTTTGCGATGTGGAAAACTGTATTTTATTATATTGCTGATGTATAATTTTGAGTATTCTTTGCATGGTTAATTTGAAGGGAATTTTAACTGTAAAGATAATTTTTATTTATATTTATTTCATGTAGTCCTAAGAGAGCTAAGACAAGGCTTTGTCCAGATTTTTTTTTAACTTTCTCCAGTGTATATTCAGGATGTGGCCATGCGAATATATAAATAAATATGCGTAAATCATGTTAATGAAAATCTTCTTAAGGTGCCTATCTACCTTTTAATTGTACCTGTGATTAGTTATGCATTCATGCTTGGTTTATTTCCTTTTTAAATTAGCTGACAGCATGACTTTGAGTAGACCACTTAGTTTCCCATACAGCTAAGTTGGGATTAGGCCTACGCATAGAATTTGTGAATGGTTCTGACAGAATAATAAATAGCTTTATTACGTATTTTTTATATGTGAAATGTCCCTTTAAATTATATAATACTTGAATATACTTTCATTTGGACAGCAGTTGCATTAACTTTTTTTTTTTATAATATTTTTATTTCAGAGAGAGGAAGGGAGAGGGGGAGAAACAGCAATGATGAGAGAATCATTGATCAGCTGCCTCCTGCATGCCCCCTACTGGGGATCGAGCCCACAACCTGGGCATGTGCCCTGACCAGGAATCAAACCATGATCTCCTGGTTCATAGGTCAGTGCTCAACCAGTGAGCCACACCAGCTGGGCACATTAATTCTTGAGTAAAATTAATGTGTAAAACTTACATGTTTGAGACATACAAGTTTTTATTTACATTGATTTTAATTGGTCGTGGTTTCTTATCTCATGGTGATAATGTCTTCTATTTGAAATTCAACATGGGGATATATAAGTGGTAATGCCCATTTGAATATTTTCATATAAGCATATATTATTCTGTGTGTGTTTTTTAGAGGTACCAATCTTGGGAAAAAGAAGCAACACATATGTCATATACCAGGATGTGGTAAAGTCTATGGGAAGACCTCACATCTGAGAGCTCATCTGCGTTGGCATTCTGGGGAGCGCCCTTTTGTTTGTAACTGGATGTTCTGTGGTAAAAGATTTACTCGAAGTGATGAATTACAGAGGCACAGAAGAACACATACAGGTTACTAATATTTACTTTTAACAGACAAAAGTGAATTACAGGACTACCTACTACCTTAAAAGTTTTTGTTTTGATTTGTTTGTTTTTTAGAATACCTTACTGAGATGAATTTTAAAAATGTGACCAATCTCATCAAATTTTTTGTCTTCATTAACACCGATTAAAAAACACTAATTCCAAACAAGCCAGTATGACTTGTATTGCAAAATAACATTTTATTTTATGCAGACTTTGGTTAGCTTTTTTCTTTTTTAGTTTTTGTTTTGTTTTGACATTATTGACTGTCTTAAGCCACATTTATGCTATTATTGTTTATGTTGAATGTTTTAAATTATTGTCTGCTTTTACTCTTGATCTGTCTTCTTCCATCCTCCTCCTTAACACTTTAATAAAAAATAATCCCCTTTCCTTTGATGAATTTAGGCATTTCACCTTTTCTCTTGTTTTAATATCTGTGAGGTAAGCAAAAGACAGTTCATTGAGGAATAACCAAGGCATTGTTGATGTTAAGATTCTTCCATTTAATTGTTTTTATATAGTGTGTGGTTCTTACATGAAGTGGACCTAGGAATGACCCAAACTGAATCCTAATTTACTATAGCTTAGAGATCATTTTCTCCTGCTAGCATGTAATGATCAAGATGTTCATCAGTCTGTGCTCAACACTGAAGAATTGAAAAATATGTAATGCATTTACAGTCCCTAGAGAGCTTAGAAGGAAGAAGCATGGTGAAATGGAGGACATTTCAAACCCATGAACTCTGTTAGATAAAACAACTAAGCTGTCTCTGACCTGCTTTCATACATCTTGTATTGCTTTAAATGTTACATAAAGTAACCCATGAAGTATTTAATAGTATACATATTAGATGCTCTACTTGTTTTAGTTTCTGTCTCACTCATCAGGTAGGTAGGTATACAGATGAGCTGTTTGTAACTGCAACAAACAATATACGAAAGTATGCTCAGAGGCAGAGATCATTATTGCTTGAGATAGTAAGGCATTGTTGGGCAGTGGGCTGGGATAGTAGATCTTAAGATGGCCCTATAACACACTTTACCTGAATGGAATTTGATCAGGATATAAAAAGCAACGTAAAAGGGTAAAAAAGGTCTATGATCAAATGTGTGGGAAACACTCAGTTAAAGAGGGTTACTACATGTGCCCTCTTAGGACCTTTAATTGAATGTTGACAAGCACCGTGCATCTGGGGGGGTGGGGTATGTGTAGTGTGTGTAGCATTTCCGAACTATCTTTGATCATTGTGACATTTGCTGTGGAGCATATCTCAGGACTAATGTTCCAAGAGATACTTTAGGAAATAACCTTCTCAGAAGAATAGTATGTGAATAAAAGAGGTGAGAGATCATTTGACATGAGTGAAGATGAGATTTTTATGTAACTCATTTTTGTTAAGTAGGATTGAGTCATAATCTTGGTTATCTGCAAGTTAGTCTTGCATTCCCATACTACTTAGTGAAGTTTTGTACTGTAATAAAATTTGGTATTTAAGGAAGATTTGTCTGGCATTAATTTCTTAGGTTAGAGAGGGAAAGACAAGGGTGTCATTGCACTATGATTCAAACTTGAGATCTGATGAGGACCTGCCTAGAGCAGAAGTGCTGGAACGAGATAGATAAGGCATATTGAAGAAAATACTAGATTTGTTGGTGGATTTCTCTGGATTCCTTTTAGGCTGGCCTTTTGCCTTCTCTTCTAATCCTCTTACATAGTAGGTCTTCAACATAATAGAATTTAGTCTGTCTTTTGTATAAAAAATATTTTATTCATGTTGGGAGATATATTTAGGTATCAAGGTCTTATTAATTTTAACATTATAATATGTTAAGCTTGCTCTTAATTATTTCAGATGAAATCAAGTCAGCTCACCATCTTTTGGGATTACTCAATCTTAGTGGACCTCAAGATTGCATCTTTGCTTTAATCTAGGAGTACTCTGTGTAGTTACTTGAATTCAGATTTAAGAGTTGGAAGTTTACCATCATAGATACAACATACTAGTAGTAATACCTTAAATATAGTTTAAAGCTGTATACTTTCCTTTAAAGGAATACAATGAGTCCTCACTTAATGTTGTTGGTAGGTTCTTAGAAACAGACTTTTAGGTGAAATGATGTATAACAAAAACACTTTTACCATAGCTAATTGATATAAACAAGAGTTAAGTTCCTGTGGCATATTTCTGGTCACAAAAACTTCACTACACTTCTAAATAAAGACCCAAAACACTTCTACACTTGTAATATTAAACATTGAAATACTTGTGAAATATACATATATATATGAATATGAATGATGAATAAAAACAGAGGATTTTCCAACCTGCTTATCCCAGGTTCAGGGTTGTGGGTGGCCAGAGCCTCTCAGCATCTCTGGGTGTGCAAGACAGGAACCAGCCTTGGGAAGACTCCCTTCCATCGCAGGGTGCACTCACACCTACACCTGCCGCTCACTCAGACTGAGACACTGGAGACAAACCAGCTCAGCTCACGTGCACAGTTTTGGGATGTGGGAGGGACCCAGAGTACCTGGAGAAAATCCACACCACACATGGGGAGAATTTGCAAACTCCACATAGTGGCTCTGCTAGAAGTCAATTTTATTTTCTTCTCATAGTTATAAAAAAAAAGTTGAACAAAACAGTTTTATTAGAGGACCTCCTGTATGTTACAGATGGTCATTTTTTAGCTGATACCTTGTAACATGTTTTAAAACAAACTTAGCAGTTAAGATATGAAAATAATATCTGAATGATTGTCTGTAATATACGTTTGAAGATTGCTTTTCATCAGAAAGTAAAGACGTTTATTTTGAGGGGACGTACTCTCTGAGAGAAATTTGCAGAGGCAGTTCATGAAACTAATAAAATTTTAACTGAACTCTGTTCCCTGTCCTTACCTGTCAATGTTGGCTTATTTTCTTTCTCAGGGAATTAACAGTTTGTTGCTGACTTTTGAAAACTAAGTAACTTAATTTTATTTCTAACAGGTGAGAAGAAATTTGTTTGTCCAGAATGTTCAAAACGTTTTATGAGAAGTGATCATCTTGCCAAACATATTAAAACACATCAGAATAAAAAAGGTATTCACTCTAGCAGTACAGTGCTGGCATCTGTGGAAGCTGCACGAGATGATACTTTGATTACTGCAGGAGGAACAACACTTATCCTTGCAAATATTCAACAAGGTTCTGTTTCAGGGATAGGAACTGTTAATACTTCCACCACCAGCAATCAAGATATCCTTACCAACACTGAAATACCTTTACAGCTTGTCACAGTTTCTGGAAATGAGACAATGGAGTAAATATTACACAAATACTTATTCATTGTGGTTATTTTTATACAGTAGTGAGAAGAATATTGTTCCTAAGTTCTTAGATATCTTTTTATTGATGTGCAAAAATTTTTGGATTGACAGTAACTTGGTTATACATGACACTGAAATGCCTTACTTTGTATGATATTCCATAGTATATTAAAAATGGTAAAATTGCATGGGTTTTGTAGGTACTTTTGGAATCTAGAAGAAATGAAATTTTACCAAGTTATATAAAGAAAATTGAATTTAACAATGCGAATGGTAGTCTAACCAAATGCATCAATCCTGTGTGGTTTAGTGTAAAAATGAGAACATGTTGGTATTTATCTATTGTAAGATAAAAAAAGTTGGTGGGTGAAAGAAATCATGTTATGATAAAAAAATTTTTGTAATTTTCTTGATGACTGGAATTTTTATTATGCATAACTGACAAATCAAGTTTCCAAGCAAATGTTACATAGCGTAGGCTTTACTTAGCTTATCAATTTGTCATTTTGAAGCTAATTATTTTAATTAGGTTAACTATGTACAATATTTTAAGCATTACTCTTGTAAGATTTTGAAAACTACATTTTAACATGGAACTCTAGGGATAGTCACCTTTTAAATCCTGTTGAAAAGCCATGTTTAAGATTTAATTTGCCAAAATAATGTCTTGTTAATATTCTTTCAATAATGAAGTTGGGCAATATAACCAATGTTTAAAAAATTTAAAATGTATAGGTTGAGGCATTTGGGTGGTAAACAAATGTTATAGTGAGATATCCCTTTTCTTGCGTATTGGAGGACCAAAAAAATAAGGTGTATTGCGTCTTAGCAGTGACTTTTTTATCCAATCCTGTTTCCAAAAACCATATGTCTGCCAGGGCCTTAAAAGCCATCATGTAAATTACCAGTAAAGTATAACATATGCAAACATAACAAAATCACTTCCATAGTGACGATACTCCAACCATATGGATACTAGTCATAGAAAACTAGTGGTTTTATGATATTTTTTAAGTTTTTTTTTTTTTTGTCTAGGTAGTCAGTCTGCACTTAAATATCAACCAATTTCTTTTTTTGCTTCTTCCCTTAAAATTTATATGTATTCAGTACATTTAATTGAGAAATGTATGTTTTTTATTACGCTGTATTTTCTTTTATTTTTTAATTATTGTTTATATTTTCAATTATTAAAAAAATGTACAAAATAAAGTTTCATTGCTGGTCTTGTAAGAGCTATACAATTTTCCTAAATGTATACCAATAACTGCAGCAGTTCACCTATTTCAAAAATTTGGAATTCTGTTCATTTGTTATTCTTAAGACCACCTCAAATTTAAAGGCTACCTTATTGTACGTTTAAAGTGTATTATAACAGTGTGGTAGTTAATAAAACACTATTTTTTTTTCTTTTGAGTTTGTTGTATTCCTGTGCATTTAAAATACGGGGTAAGGAAATCTGGTTTCTCTCCAACTTAGCCTTTTACTTGCCTAGTGTTGATTTCAGACACCGAAATGTTCTTTAAACAGGTCTATTTGCTTAAAAGGGAAGAATAGAGGTACCAGTGGGTAACTAAATTTTTACCTAAGAATAAGCTTATTAAATAAAACTTGAAAAAACAACTTTTAACTCTGCCCACATTGAATAATAACAATTTTATCAATCCCATTTTGGAAACCTTGTTTATGTTCTCCTTGTTAAAGCAGTGCACAGAATATTTTGACTTATCAAAAACTTGAATTTACATGAAGATTTTTGAAAAAGATAAGCTTTGGTAATGATAGCAAGAGTTACTTGAAAAGATTATGTTTTGAATTTGTGTATTTCTGTGATAAAGGCACAGTAGGAGGAAGGAAAAATTTAATATTAACATGACTGCATCTTAGACATTTTTAAATTAAAAATCCAGTTCTCTACATATGTACAGTGGGGGTAAAGATTTCTATTGTCTGTTTTCCAGGCTCAATCTGACATAGTCCATATCTTTGAGTGCATAGGACAACTCTAGATATACATACAAACACAAATATTTTCTGAACGAAACTTAAGCTTGTGCTGGACTTGGAATTATAGAAATTAATGGAATGTACATTTCGAAGTTACAAGGATTAGAATTTGAATCTTCAAACTCCTTTAGATAATTTTTTAAAAATTTTATTTAGGATGTGTGAAGAGGATTATGTTAAGAGGTTGCTCACTAAGCAAAATAGCCATTAAGCCAGGAGATTAAAAAACTTTGGTGATAGTAAAGATGTTTTAAAATAATATTGAAATTTTACAGAAGGTTTATAGAGCATTTTTGATCCATGAGTTTTCAAGCATATTTTATCAGTTCTTAGAGCATGAATGCAGTGACAAAAGTAAGTCTTTAGTAGTCTTGAAAATTATTTAAATAAGTTTTTGTATTTTTTTGAGTGCTCACTAGAAATATACCAGTGAAACATGGATCTTTACCTGTAGAAGAAAGCATTATTCATCCTTAGTGCGGGTGATTTTCAAAAATTTCTATTTTTGTATTAAAAAAATGTTAAGTATACTCTGCAAACAACATTTGAAGAGTTACCCTGAAATCACTGTTTTTCTAGTTATAAAATCTATTACGTGTTAGTGCAATATTTATTGTAGCTACAGGGATGGGCAAAAGTAGGTTTACAGTTCATATAAATAATACAATAATTGATAAGTTCAAGAATAAACTTGGGTACTCACAACTGTAAGCCTCCTTTTGCTCATCCCTGTATATTTGTTATTTTTGTTAATTGCTTTATTTTTCTTAAGTTGGAGTTAATGTATATTCAGTATATTTACATAGACATAATTTCTATTAGAACATACTCATCTAGTAGACTAGGTGTCTGTACTCTATACCTTAATTTAAAGAAAATATCGCTTAAGAAAATTTTATTTTCTGTAGATTGAGAGTTAAGGACTTTATAAAAAAAAATGAATTCAATTAACCAAAAAGCATTTAAAGCTTAAAGGAGTAAATGTATTGCAAAAAGTCAGGTTCTCTGTAAGTAACTGGGCAAAATAGTGAGATACTTGAGATATTTCAAATAGTGAAATTCCTTAAATATTAAACGTACATATAAACCGAAGGCATATCAAACATATTTCATGGGAAATAGTTCTCAGGCAGTATTCAGAAAATGCTGGGAGCCTTTAAAAAATGTCCACAGGCCTAGCGTCATCCTTGACCTGCTAAACCTCCAGGGATGGGGAGTATATATGTATTGTGTAACAGCTTCTCAAGTGACTGATAAACATGCTGGGTTAGAATTATTTAAATAGAGCAAGCGTCCCCTTAGCATCTTTGTTGTAGTTCAGGTCCTAATGCTGACTGCTCATGATCTCCAAATTTTTGTTTTAAAAATTTTACTGTATTCAATAATGTTTGAAATTTGAGGTTATTTAATAACATTTGGTTTTAAAATATATAAGTTGACATGTTCATGCTACCAGTTAGATAATTTGGTTTTCAGCTTAATGATAATAACTTAGTAAAAATTGTCTTCAAGGCAAAAGAACTATTTGTTTCACTAAGTAGTTTAAAACTTTTTGCCGTTGCCTGGCTGGCGTGGCTCAGCAGTTGAGCATCGACCTAGGATCCAGGAGATAGTGGTTCGATTCCTGGTCAGGGCACATGCCCCTGCTGCAGTCTCGATCCCCAGCAGGGGGTGTGCAGGAGGCAGCCGATCAATGACTCATCATTGACGTTTCTATCTCTCTCTCCCTCTCGCTTCTCCCTCTCAAATCAATAAAAAATATGTATAAAAACTTTTTGCTGTGAATGAGTGGTAAGTTTCTTTTTATCCTCACCTGAGGATTTTTTTTTTTTTTGATAGTTTTTTTTTAGAGAGGAAGAGAAACATTGGTATGAGAAACATTGTTTGCCTCGATGGGGGCTCAAACCCATAACCTGGGTATGTGCCCTGACTGGGACTCAAACCTATGACCCTTTGGTGCATGGCATGGTGCTCCGACAGAGCCACACCAGCCAGGGTGAGTGATAATGAACACAAAATAAATTGGTTGATATCTTGGAAACAAGGTATTTTAGTGAAACCACCTTTATTTAGTATCAATGTATCAAGATACATTGATTTGGCCCCATCCCCTGTTCAGGTAGATTTGCATATCAAATGTATTATAAATTTATACTACCAGCTGGTACAAAGTACTCTAGAAATGGAGAATTCTGCATGGAGAAGCTTTGGAAACTTAGGCAGAGGAAGTGGCATTAGCAAAGGTAGTGTGGTTTGTTACTTAAAAAGGGAGGAGTAGAGGTACCAGGGAATTTTTGAGAGATGGAGTGTCAAAAGTTTTGGAGGAGGGGCTGTCAAATTGCAAAGGAGTTTAGAATTTAATCTTTACCAGTGATACCTAATTTTTTTGGATCACAGATCTTAGAAAAATGCACCTTAAATTCATTCAGGTTCAGGGTGTTAAAATACTCCCTGGGCATGATTGAGCTAACCTCAACCCTGGAAAACAGCCACACTTAAGGAACTGGTAGAGGAAGAGGGGACTCAGACCATGGGAAGCGTCACGACGGTCACAAACACCGTGCACAGTACAGAGGTTAAATTGGATTAAAACAAGAAATGGCTATTGATTCTGGCAATAAGGGGTTGCCTACTGATTTTTCTAAGCAGTTGAGTATTTTTGTAAGAATAGTCGATTGAAGGCACAGGACAAGAGGCTCTGGAGACAGCAAGCATGCAGTATTAAATTTGGTTGTGAAGAAAGATGGGCAGATGTGTGGCTAGAGTCAGGATTGAGAAATATTGTAAAAGCGGCACATATTGGTGAATATTAAGAAAAGAGAACAGAAGAATTTAAATGACTGCTAAGCTACTCAAAGATAAATGCATAACAAAATTGGAGTGTAAAAGTATGTATGGTATGCTGTCATGCAACATGATTCGTATCACTTCATTATTATATAGACAGTTTTTTAGTGTTAAAAGTGATGTGCTGAAAAGCGGACCTCTATTTCCTTCAGCCTTTCATCTCCACCTCCCAGCTTTTAATTTCCGTGTTTCTCTTCTAAATCCATGTTAAACTACATACTAGGTGTGTGATATTTGGTAGATTTCTTGCCCTGAAACCTAATTTTCATCATCGTAAAAAGGATAGCTAACAATAGTCCCCATCAGGATTGTTAGGATTAATATGTAAGCATTTAGTATAGTGTCTGGCTTATAGTAGAGACTCAATAAATGGTATACATTTTTTTTCACACTTGCTTATTAACTTGAGATTTCATTTTTCTGTAGTGAAAGGACCAATATTTTGGAGTTTCCATTGTTTGACTATGGTTCAGGCATTGATTTTTCAGAATAAGGGATAATTTTTAAAAAATTATCTTTATTGTTGTATTACAGGTGTCCCATTCCCCCCCCCCCCCCACTGACCCACTCCACCTTGCTCCCACCCCCTCCCCAGGACTTCACCCTATTATTGTCTGTGTCCATGGGTTATACATATATGCAAATAACTTCTTTGGGTAATTTCTTTCCACCCTCCACCCCCCTTCCCTCTTCCCTCCGAGGTACAACCATCGGTTGCATGCTTCATTGTCTCTGGGTCTGTTTTGTTTGTCAGAGTCTTTTGTTCATTAGCCGCTTCTTAAAGAGCACCCTTCAACATTTCATTTAATACTGGTTTGGTGGTGATGAACTCCTTCAGCTGTTTCTTATCTATGAAGCTCTTTATCTGACCTTTAGTTCTAAATGATAGCTTTGCTGGGTAATCTTGGTTGTAGTTTCATGTTTTTCATCACTTTGACTATTTCTTGCCACTCCCTTCTGGCCCACAAAGTTTCTATTGAGAAATCAGCTGACAGTCATATGAGTGCTCCCTTGTAGGTAACTAACTGCTTTTCTCTTGTTGCTTTTAAGATTCTCTCTGTCTTTAACCTTTGGCATTTTAATTATGATGTGTCTTGCTTCTTTGGGTTCCTCTTGTTTGAGACTTTCTGCACTTCCTGGACTTGTAAGTCTCTTTCCCCAGGTAGGAGAAGTTTTCTGTCATTTTTTCAAATAGGTTTTCAATTTCTTGCTCTCTTTCTTCTGGTTTCCTCATAATGTGAATGTTGGACCGCATGAAGTTGTCCCAGAGACTCCTTACACTAGATTCATATTTCTCGATTTTTTCTCTCTTTGCTCTTCTGATTGGGTGATTTTTGCTTCCTCATGTTCCAAATTGCTGATTTGATTCTCAGTGTCCTCTACTGCTGATTCCCTGTAAATTATTATTTTCAGTTCCTGAAGCCTTCATTTCTGACTAGTACTTTATTATGTCATTGATCATCTCACTAGTTAATAGTCTTACTAAGATCCTTGAGCATCCATTATTTTATACTCTGTATCTGTTAGCTTGCTTGGATCTATTTCATTTAGTTCCTTTTCTAGAGATTTCTTCTGTTCTTTCCTTTGTGACATGTTTCTTTGCTTTGCATTTTGGCTGCTTCCTGGTGTTTGTTTCTATGTATTAGGTAGAGCTGCTATGTCTCCTGGAATCTGTAGAGTGGCTTTGTGTAGTAGGTGTCCTGTAGGGTCCAGTGGCTCAGCCTCCCCAGTCACCTGAGCTGGGCCTTCTAGATGCTCCCCTGTGTGGGCTGTGTGCACTGTCCTGTTGTAGTTGAGCCTTGGTTGCTGTTGGCGTCACTGGGAGGAATTGACCCCCAGACCAATAGTCTGTGAGGACCAGCTACAACTACAGCCAGAGAGCTGCTGTGCTGGAGATACCCCTATGGATCAGGATTTACTTGAGTGGGGCTTTGGTGTTCACCAAGGGCGCCCCTTGAGTGTGTCACTTGTGGATGTGGTAGGGTTGCAATCCAGCGTGGTCGAGTCTGACCACCAGGTGCACTGTCTCTGGGGCCTCCCGGGAGGTGCAAAGTCAGCCTGTGCCAGTGCCTTGCCCAGGGCCACCCAGCATGAGCTACACAGCAAACAGTAGTTGGCTGCTACTTGTGCTGGGCTTGGAGGTGTCCAGCAGAGGCCAAGCTATGAACCAATGCAGGCTGCTGCTAGTGCCAGGCCTGGGGCCACTTATCAAGAGGTATGGGGCACACTGCTGCTTGTTTGAGAGATTTTAGGAAAGTCCTAAGCATGAAGCTAGAGAGGCCACTTGCATAGAAAAGCCCCTGGAAATGGCCTGGGTGAACCTGCAGGTAGGGAGGGGCAGGGTCTCCTGAATCACCAGTGTGGGGTGGAAGGTGTGAGTCAGGTTGACGGAAATTCAGAGGGTAATTTTGTTTTTATTGCAAAAATGTGGAAAGTGAATTATAGCATCTAAATTGATAGTGGACAATGTGTCTAAAGTGATTACTTCCTAGAAAGGGTGAAATACAAAGAACAAAGCACACATAAGATGCTTGAAGAAATTACACCTTGATGTAGAATTCTATCCTATTAACGTTTCTAGGAGCCAGCCAAAGAATCTTTAGGTTCATTTCAATTGAAAGGTAGAATTTAGCATTTAGTGGTTCCAGCCTTAAATTGGAAAAGGCCATCAAAGGAATGTAGCTAATTTCTCCAAGAAATGTAAGCCTCCGATTACTAGATAACAGGGCCCAGGCAGTGTTAGATTAGATAAGTCATCTCCCTAACTTCCGTTCCGATTTTTGAATATTACTTCCTGCCACCTTCAGGGATGAGCTGTTTAGAGGATCAGACAAAGCGTGGATATCTGGTCAAATCTGAGCCAATTAGATGATTTCTCCCAAGAATTCGGAATCGGAAAGCTGATGTCTTGTGAGCTTGCGTGTGGAACACGCATGTGAAGCGGAAGGAGATAAAGCAAAGAGGAGAGCGACAACCGCAGAGGAAAGGATGGAGAAAGCGGCTGCCTCACCTCCCGAAAACTAGTTTGTGTTCCAGTGTTTTGTGCCTCTTCGCATTCCATGCTCCTGGGTTCCTTAAGATACCCTTAAAACCTTCCAGAAAGACTGCTCCCCTCCCACCTTCAGTTTTTTTTCTTAAGTTTGGGAGGCTGCTGTTTGCTACCGAATAGTGCCAACTAGAACATTGAAGGTACTGTTCTTTCTCATGAAATACAGTGGCTTGAAATCCATGATGACTTGATCCTGTAGAAAATACCAGCAAGGAGTCATGGTTAGTGCCGGTAAGTCAGGCTTAGATGAGGGGAAATTCAGTCTAGAGCCTGAGTCAGGGTGGACCTTGATGAGCCAGTGAAATGTTCCCAAGAGAACTGATTAAAAGGCTTATAAGGCCATCTGCAGTCTAAGCACACTCTCTTATCAAAGGGCTGGGTCTGTCTGTGTTTGGTCTTAAGGAATGACTTTCTGCCAACATTAGCTTTATAGTTAATATCTAACACCACATGGGCTTCCCTTTATATTTTCATTAGGTATTTGGACTGAAGTTTGGTTTGGGACTCACTTTTAATTGTGTAAACCCACTTACTTAGTCTTCGTCATTTAAAAATTCTTAGTTAATTGGATCTTTCTCATTTTTACTCCTGGTAACTTTCCGTGGCTTTTTAATCTTGAATCATTTAATAACTTGCACAGTATAATGCAGTGCATAGGTTTTAGACTTAGCACCCTGGGTTTATGTCCTGGCTCTGCCGCTTACTAGCTGTGTGACCTTGACTACCTTTCCACGCTGAGCCTCAGTTTTCTAATCTGTAAAATGTGGATAATAGTAACATCTTAGGGCGACAGGGGAGATTAAGTCAGTTCATGCCTGTAAACCACTTCCCACAAAGCCTGGCACATAGTTAAGTATAAGTAAATAAGCCTTGGAGAAATCAACATTCCTGCTACTCTTGGAAATAATTACACCTATTCTATATTAATGTGTTCATTCACTTTGATCCACCTAGTTGTCAGCAAACATTAACAAAATTGCTAGCATTCATATTGTGCCTTTTTAAAAATTATGAAGCCTTTTAAACATACAAAAAACATATAGAAAATATAATAAATACCTAGGCATCTACCATCCAGTTTTTGCAGTTATTTTATAAATATTTGCTTGTTTTCTTTTAAAAATAAATGATTATAGCTATAGTTGAAAGCTATATAGCCCTGTCTCATACAATTTTTCTCCACCCACAGAGGTTATTGCTGTTCTGAATTTGATATTTATCAGAATGATACCATGAATGGATTTATATGCTTATTATATGTGTACATATATCAGATTGTTTTATGTTTTTGAAACTTTATATAAATGGTATCATACTGTACACAACATTTTGGGATTTTTTTTTTTTTACTCATTTTTGAGATGTATCCATGTTAAGACATATTTCTCCATTTGAAATGCGATAGTTCACTGAATTAGTATATCAGAATTTATCCATTTTTTTGATGAACACAAGTTATTTCCAATTTTTGACTATTATAAACAATGCTGCAATGAGATACTTGGCATGTTTCCTTGTGCACGTGTGTGTTTCTCTGCCTTTTGTATCTAGAAATTCAATCACTGGCCAATAGAATATCCTTCACACTTACCAGGTATTGCCAAGTTGATCTCCACAGTGTACGTACCAGATTACACTCCTACCAGCAGTGTCTAGGATTTCACATTTTCCTACACCTCACCCAATCCTTGGCCTCGACAGATACTTTTTTCCAATGAAAAACAATACAATTTTATTTTAGAATTTGACAGAATGATTTAAAATTTATCTGGGAGAAAAGCCAGTGTAACTGAGAAGTTAAAGAGGAAACAGAAAAACTAAGACGTGTATATAAAAAAATTGATACCAGTAGGCTTAACCAAACATTCATTAGCTAGCAGAAACAATGCGTGTTTTTCTTACTGGTTCCACTTTTTTAACTCGTTCAACTCCTGCCCTGGTGTGGTGCTCCCCCAGCCTGTCACTGCAAGGGTCCCTTCACACGGCGCACAGCCCTCTTGGATTGACTTGCAAAGGCTAAAGCCAGCTCACTGCTTCCCACGGTGCTCGCGTCACCCGGGGCCGAGTGCAGGCCACGGCGCTGCACCTCTCGCCTCTACCCTGTTCTCTCCGCCTCTCCCTCCATCCCACCCACCCTGCCCCCCCAGCTCTAGTCACTGGTCAGCTGCATAAGCTGATTTCAAACAGGAAATACTTCCTTGCAGAGACCCCCAGTATTGCCACTTGTGTGTGTGTGTGTGTGTGTGTGTGCATTTCCACATGAAGGGTGTGAAATGATAACTCCTGATTTTGGTTCTCATTTCTCTGCGTGCTGGTGAGGTTGAGCATATTTTCATTACGCGTATAATCCATTTATGTTTCCTCTGAAGGAAATTGCCTATTTGAATCCTTTGCCCTCTTGCTTTTTGCAGTTATTTGCACTTTTGCATTGCTTTTTAAGTATTTTTAATAAAGTCTGGGTACATGTTTTAGAGATATATGGACTGATGATATCTTTTCCCAGTCTGAGGCTTACCCTTTAACTTTGTTTATGGTGTTTTGTGTGTGGTGGTGGTGTTTTACAGATGTTTTATTTCTTTGAGTTGGAACTTTCAAAGTTCTCTTGCCTAGTGTCATAAAAATATTTTCCTCTAAAATTTTATATTTTTTGCCTTTCAATTTAGCTAATTAATCCACTTTGAAATAATTTTTGCTTGTGGTGTAGTCTGTGCTTTCCATATGGATAACCAGTTGTCTTAGCAAAGTTTATTGAATGGCCCAATTTCCCCCACTTTGTTGTAGTGCTACCACTGTCATTTATCAAGTTTCCATTTGTGTCAGTCTATTCCTTTATTCCTTTCCGTCTTCCCTGTGCCGAGACCACAAGATCAATACCATGTCTTTCATGTTTTGACATTTGGTAGGGCAAATTTCCTCTGCCCACACTTGAACCTGTCCTTCGAAATAGTTTCGATTGTTCCTGAGCTCTAGTTCTTTCTATCAGTTTTAGGATTCAATTGTCAAGTGCCATTGAAAGGCAAGTGTCATTGAAGTAAAAGTTAGGACTTTTATTTGAATTACATTGAGTTTATAGATTAATTTGGAGGAAGATTGTTCTGAACATTCTTTTATTTTTTTAAATCCTCACCAGAGGATATTTTTTCCCTTGCTTTTCAGAGAAAGTGGAAGGGGGAGAGAGAGGGAGAGGGAAAGAGTGAAACATCGATGTGAGAGACACACTGATTGGTTGCCTCCTGCACGCACCCCACTGGGGCCCGGGATCGAGCCTGCAACTCTTCGACCCTAGAGCTCCAACCACTGAACCAAACCGGCTAGGGCTACCCATGGCCATTCTTTATCTCCATTTAATCAAGTCTACTTTAATATCCTTTTATAAATTATTTTCTCTTGAAAGGTCTTACATGTCTTTTCTTACATTTATTCCTATGTAGTTTTTTTAAGTTAAATGTGTAAGTTGATCAATGCTGGTCTATATAAACGCTACTGATTTTTGTGAATTGATTTTGTCTAACAGTTCTAACTACTTGTTTTGCTAGTTCTAATAGTTTGCCTGTAGGTTCTTTAAAGTTTTCTGTGGAGCCCAGCTGGGCGTGGCTCAGCGGTTGAGCGTCAACCTAGGATCCAGGCGATCAGAGTTCGATTCCCGGTCAGGGCACATGCCCGGGTTGCGGACTGCAGCCGATCAATGACTCTCTCATCATTGATGTTTCTATCTCTCTCTCTCCCTCTCCTTTCCTCTCTCTGAAATCAATAAAGATATATTTTTTAAAAAATAAAAATAAAGTTTTCTGTGGAGACAGTCATATTGTTCTCTAATAAGAAAACGTTTGTCTCTTCATTTTCAGTTCTGATAACCTCTTTTAAAAAATATTGCATTGGCAGCTTAATGTTGACTAGAAGTGGTGGTAACAGGCCTCCCTGTCCTCTTTCTGACTACCATTTGCTTTCCTTTCCCACATAGAACCTTACCTGATCCTTCCGATGTGATGGATAGGCCGAACAGGCGTTATCTCCATTTGTGGTTCAGGCTTAGGCAAAGTGTCACACAAAGTCTTAGCAAATGCTCGAGAACGTGGACCCACATCCAGACCTCTGACTGCACATCCCGTGTGATTATTCCAAGTACCTCGTCTGTCTTCATAGAATTGATAGGATTGATGGCATTTTTTCCTTTCTTCAACAAGCATTTGGGATAAAATGATTATCAATTCATAGTTTTCTATCCTGAAAGATATAATCAGAGAGGCTGAGGACAATTACAATTACCTTTCTGACTTTTAGAAATTAAAAAAATATATATATATCTGGTTTATTTAGTTTCCTGTACTCTTTCTATTAGAACAACATAGTCCCTTTTTTTTCAAAGTTTAGAGAAGAGTAGCTTCTTCCCTCCCCACCCCCGGCTCGCCCCTTAAACACGATCCTCTAAGAGCTGTAGCATACGCCTGCTAAGCCCACAGATGTAAGATCCGGGACGTTGTACTCCAAGTGGGCGGGAGCCTGAGTGAAGGCCCTCTGCTTGGCACAAGGTTATGTACATGAGGGCACCTAAAAACTTCTTATGACATTCAAAGACAGAACATAGGAGCTTATTTGCTCAGGCTCTGGTGTTAGGCTCAAGGATAACTTGATAGGCCAAATTCAGGGCAGGAAAAAACAGAAGTGAGAGAAGTTGCTTATGGGGTCTGTCTTTCTGGACAAAGTCTCCTCATATCTACTCCAATACCGGAGACAGTGAGTCAACCTTGAAATGGAAACTAGAGGCTACAAGGCGGTAACATGCGTTCAAACACCTTTCTAATCGCAGTTGGTGATGAATAAAATGCACTGTTCTGCCCTGTCAATCATATTTGACTGATGACTCACAGCAGGAGGGGCGTAGCTATAACCACCACCCACATCCAGAGGCCTTGTATTATCTGGGTTCCTCTCTACCGGCTGGTTCTCTTTTCTGTTAGCAAAGGACAAAGGGACAGTTTTTGAGATACTCCTGTGCCCCAGACTTTAAACCTAGGACACAGGGAGGAGAGGTTTGGGGGATGGAAGTGAGCGGCTAAGAGCAGCTGGTGAGGAGGAACGCATAGGAGGATCGGGCAGGCCCAGCCTTCAGCGCCGAGTGCTGGGCGGCCTCTTAATCTCTGCATAGAGAACCACTGAAGCTGCTGACGAGGGCCAACCTCTTGCTTCTCAGTCAACGTTATCTGAAGATGGCTTTTTGGACTCTGACCCAATGTGATCATACCTTCTCTGATCTTGAGGCTTTGCCCTAAAACTTGAGAGCTGCTGGGTACATGCTGCAAACTTAAAATTTTTCTTTGGTTATCCTCTGCAAGGGTGAAGAGGAAAGAATCCCTTTGCAAACAGTCATGAAATAACAGGATCACAATGTGGCTTCTGTCAGGTTGCTGGACAGTCAGGCCTCCAGCTGCAGAAGGGCCTCGGTCATGCTCGTCACTGCTCTAAGAATTAGCAGCACTAGGTGGCTAACTCCTTTGTTTTTGAGAAAGTTTCTTCTGCCTAAATTTCCCTCTTGAGAGATGGGCAGGCAGCGAGGTTGAGTGAGGTCGGGGCTTGGCTTGTCTCACTGTCACCTACTCCTCACCTTCACAATGAGCTTGAAAGAGTTGTCCACACTCTTTCCACTTCTTCTACTGTCTTCAATTACTCTCATCTGGTGTCTGCCCCATTGCTGCACTGAAAATGCTCTAGAAAAGGTCAAAGATGCCCTCCATGTCATTAAATCTTGTAGCATTTAAACATTCACACCCTGCTTGACCTCATGAGTGTTAGGATCAGCTCGCTCTTCTCCCCTTCTTGAAGCAGTCTCTGTGATGTCCATGACGCTCCTGACTTTCCTCCTGCCTCTTTCCACTTCTCCTCTCTCTCCTTTGCCAGCTTTTCTTTTCATACCTGATACTTAAATGTCAGATTTTTCTCTAAGCTTGATCCTGAGCTGATTTCTCGCTTCACCTTTTTTCTTTTTTTTTTACTGGATGATCTCATTCATTCTGGCAATTTCCTTTTACTCCAGACATGGAAAGCTTCCAAGTTTTCTATCTCTACTCCACTCCTCACTTGAGTTGCAGCCAAGATATTGAACTGCCTATTTGGCCCCTCTATTGGATGTTTCACAGGTGCCTCAAATTTTATGTGTTCAAAGCCCAATTTCTAAATGTCTGCCCCAACCCAGTATTTACCTTAATGAATGGCATCATTATATGATCTAAATACTCACGCCAGAAAAGTGAAAATTAACCTTGACAGCCCTCTCCTTCTCACCCCCGCATTGGTTCTGTTGATATTCCAAACGTCTCAAAGGCCATGGATCTCTCTACATCTCTGTCAGCAGTGGAGCCAGCAATATCCTCTCATTTGGACTGCCAATTACCACCTGTCTTGACCCCCTACTAGTCTGCTCTCCACATAGCAGCCCAGAGTGATCTTTCAAAAATCTTAATCTCCTTAAAACACTACTGGCACTTCAGATGGAATCCCAAGTCTTTACTGAGCTGTCCTTCATGCTGTGGCAGCCAAGCTGCCTTCTCTCACATCCCCAGATGGCTCACGTTCCTTCCCACTTGCCTCTGGCTTCATGTGTCTGTCAGGGCTGCATTATGACTTGTTGGCTCTGATCCTTTTGCTTTATGGGCCTCTTTCTAAATTTTAAAAAAGTTATATTGTGTGACTCAAAGATTAATATAATTCATGTTGGGTTCACTGTTTTCTTTTTCTTTTTTTCTATCAAGATAAAATTCACATAACATAAAACTGACCATTTTAAAATGTACAATTCAGTGGCATCAATACCGTCATAATGTTGTTTAACCACCACCTCTAACTAGTTACAAAACTTTACCCGAAAAGAAACCCTGTACCCAGTTAGGCAGTTGCTCTCCATTACTCCCTCCCCCTAGTGTCTGAGAACCACTGCTCTGCTTTCTGTCTCTAAATTTACTTATTCTGGACATTTCATATACTGGGGTGGGCAAAAGTAGGTTTACAGTTGTGAGTACACAAAACAGTTCATTCTTGTATTATTATTAATTATTGAATTATTATGAACAACTGTAAACCTACTTTTGCACTCCCTTGTAAGTGGAATCATGCACTATGTGGTCTTTTGTGTCTGGATTCTTTCACTTAGCATACTGTCTTGGAAGTTCATCCACACTGTAGCACATATCAGTACTTCATCTCTTTTTTTTTAAACTTTTTTTTTAATCCTCACCTGAGGATATACTTATTGATTTTTTTTTTTTTTTTTTTTTTTTTTTTTTTTTTTAGAGAGAGAGAGAGAAACATTGGTGTGAGAGAGAAACATTGATTGGTTGCCTCCCTTATGTGTCCTAATTGGGGATCGAACCCTCAACCCAGGTATGTGCCTTGACCGGAAATTGAACCTACAACCTTTTGGTGTACAGGACAACACTCCAATCAACTGAGCCACCGGGCCAGGGCAGTACTTCATTCCTTTTATGGCTGAATAATGTTGCATTATATGGATAGACCACATTTTGTCTGTACATTCACCCACTAATGGGCATATTGTCAAGAGTCCTGCTATAATGTTTGTGTACAGGTATTTATTTGAATACCTGTTTCAGTTAGCTTGGGTATATACCTAGGAGTGGAATTGCTGGATTAATTATTCCCCTGATTTTAAGAGAATTAAAACATTTTCATGGACCCCTAAACCTGTTGTGAACCCAGGCACTCTGTCTATGGTCCCTGATGATTAAGCGGATCCTGCACTCTAGTCCTTCTGTCTAAGGTGCTTCTATTTCATTTTCACTGCACCTGGAGAGGGGCAGCCCCAGCTAGGAAGATGTCCATTGGGAAGACCTACTATGCCTCCTAGAGCAGATGGGGCCCACTGAGCAGGATTTATTCTCAATTCCTACTCCCGAGAGAAATATGAATTCATGACAATAGTGAGTCTGAGCTCAAAGCAAAGGCCTGCTCTATGCATCTGCATAATTAGCTCCCTATTTGGCTCCCTCAGCCCGTGTCCCCAGCTCCTGGCACCAGGGTCCTCTTGGTTCTCACGCTTTCACCCCACCTCAGCTACCGCCCCTTGGGAAACCTGACCTTAACAAAAGAGAAATAATCGAT
This sequence comes from Miniopterus natalensis, assembly GCF_054644295.1. Lineage (NCBI taxonomy): Eukaryota > Metazoa > Chordata > Mammalia > Chiroptera > Miniopteridae > Miniopterus > Miniopterus natalensis. The sequence continues at coordinate 40,039,149 of NC_142088.1, forward strand.
CTCTCTAATTATGAGTGTAGCATTGGTGGTATGCGATAGGAAAGTATGATCTAGTTATGCTGACATAATTATTTCTTGCATTCTTGTATTAAATGGAAAGTCTTGAGTAAAATTTGATCTGCCATCATTTCATGTTCTTTGCCTCAGTATACTTCTTTATGCTGACATTTGTAACAAGAGAAGATTATATAGTCAGTCAGGAAAAGTCCCTACCCAATTTTTTTAGTCAAACCCGCAATATTTTCCATTCCCCCTTTTAATTACATTTGCTCTGTGGTTTGGGTAAGTAGACCACATTGCTTGCTGCCTAAATTATTTTCCTACTACCAAATTGCTACGTCCCTGAACACATCCCCAAATCATCTCCTACGTGCTTTCGGGCAAGCTGTCTTTTAGGACATGGAATTATATCCTTTACTATGATATATAATTGCAGCATCAATGTCTGTACACCTTTTGTTACAAATATATGCTAATTATTTTTCCTGTTTCAAGATGATTATACAGTTCTTAGGTATTAAAAGGTACTGTCAACAGAGTAAATATTGAGCAGAAGATTGGGGTGGGGAAACCCAGAGGAAGCAAAGTTTCCATAGATGAACCTAATAACCTCACACTTGCCATGCTGTTGCTGCTGCTTTTTTTTTAAACCCTCACCCGGGGAATATTTTTTCCATTGCTTTTCAGAGAGAGTGGGAGAGAGAGAGAGAGAGAAACATTGATGTGAAACAGAGACATCGGTGGGTCCCTCCCTCATTCGCCCCAACCAGGGCCATGTGTCGAGCCTGCAACCGAGGTACATGCCCTTGACTAGGATCGAACTCCGGACCCTTCAGTCCCCGGGCCAACGCTCTAACCACTGAGAAAACCAGGTAGGGGACCGTGATGCTTCTTAATAAGCTTCTGACAGTAATTGGTGGATTTCTCGACCTTCCTTTGAATTGCTTTGTGAAATCGAATGGATTATTATGAAACTTAGATCCTCAGTAATCTTATTTTATTTTATCACCTCACAATTAGCTCCATTTGGAGATGTGCAAATGGTATTTGTCAGTACTTAGCAAATGTTTCTCCGCACTGGAAAACTGCCTCTACTTTTGTCAAGAGCTCAAGCTGATACTAAATGCTATGGTAATCCAAATGGCTAATGGGCCTGGGAAACCTGAGAACATAAGATGTTTTAAAAACTGTGAGGAGGAAGAATAAAATGGGCTTTCTGAATCCTAGATACAGTGAATTTCCCCAAGACTCCATACTTTATGAGATAAACTAGACAGACATAAAAGGGTTTTCTTAGCCCATTTGATAATTGCTCTCTCTCTACTTTAGTTTCACTTTCATTTTACATCTGTCACTATGATTTATAGGTCTGGTTTTAATTTCACATTTTGAATATGGGACTTGGGCCCTTGAATAGCCTTGATTCTCAATTATAAGCTCTATTTATCGAAATCATTCTACTGGGTAACCCAAAAATGTGCGTGAAGACATGAGAAGGCACATGGTGAAACTCAGAAAATTAAACCTGGGCATTGTAAGTCTGATGGCAGCAGGTTGTAGTCCTTTTGCTTGTCAATATTGGAAATTCGGGTGAGGAAGGCACAGTCAAGGGGTGCAGAGACATGCCTAATTAAGATAATAAAGCGGAGCCCGTCCAGTCTTTGCCAGAGTTAATTAGGGCTCTCCATTACCTGCTGTTTCATTCTCTCCTCAAGTTTCTTATGCAAAGTCTTGCAAGAGGCGTTTTATGAACGAGCTGTAACTATTTTTATGGACTTCAGTGATTTAGACCAGATTCATGACCCAGAACCACATTTGCCATTACGAGCAATGTAGACTTGATTTTTTCGAGATTTTGTGCAATGAATATCAATTTTCCCCTCCTTTGAGTAGCACTTAAGAACGATGTTTTAAGCTATTGTTATGTGATCCTTTACAACTGAAATGAAAATGAAAGGAGATTTTGAGATGTAAACCAACCTCTGCCCCCACTTGAGATCCTGGGAAGTGGGGGTTCCCCTTTCAGTGTTCATTGGCATAGGGGTACACACAGAACATTATGGCAGAATAGAAGAGGGTCATTTCAGCCAGAGATGGGGTTCATGGAAGGCTTCCTGGAGGAGTGATGAAAGCTGAAGGTGAAAAGAATTGGATAGATAAGAAAGGCCAATGAGACAGGAGGCTCCACACGTCTGTTCTGGTGACCACTGCTTCCTCTGGGCTCAGCAGAGACCTGATTAAGTATAATAGGCACTCACTGAATATTTGTCGCATGACTGCAGAAAAGGGTACTAATGTGCTCTCCTTCCAAAGCATCCTGCTTGCATTTAGCAGGGCCATTTGGAGACACAATAGCTTAACCCTATGCAAATATTTTGGGCGGGAGCACACTACTGGGAGAGAAAGCTTAACGGCAGATGGTACCTCAAATTAAAAGCTCCTAGGTGGCTGCCTCCTCTATATTTGGCACCTGCATCATGCCACTGATTGAGAATATGTACTGAAAGAAACACCCAAGGAAATAAATGCTAGTGACAGTCTCCTAAGCTCCTGTTATGAGTGGAATTTGGACCCTCATCTGAGCTCACCAAAGGTGCTCTGTGGAGGAGGCAGCAATTTTGGCAGCTCACTGGTCCAAAGAGAGCCTCAGCTCTAGCCAATGGCCAGAGAAAAAGCTGCAGAAAAGAGTTTGGGCAAAACCCAAATGAGCATTTGCTCACTGTCTTCATCAGGTAAGACACTCAGTGGCCAGATGGGATTTTCTCCGAGGCTGTCTGTACTGCTCTAAAGAGAGATAATGTACTGATTTGTCACTTTCTCCGGTCAAATTATGTTAGAAACCATCCTGCAAAGCGACACTGTTCTGAAAGCAGCAGGGAGAAATAACTTAAGCGGCACAGTGTCTTCCCTAACTTTGACTCTAGTATTTTTTTTTTTTTTTTTTTTGCAGTAAATAATGTAGCAGAAAATGGGATAAAGAAGTTTTATTTTCGATTTTCATTGAATAGGGTTCTGGTAGAATGGAAGCTTCCTCTGTTGCCCTTCTCCTCTGACCACCCCGGACAACACATCAGTGCACAGTTTCCAGTGGAGACTTTGCTCCGGCAGCCCTGTCATTGAAAATAATTGATAACTGCTGCCAAGTTCTTTCCTGAGCTACAGCCTCCTGTCCTCTGGCTCCTGCCTCCTTCCAAAACAAGCCTGAGTGTCAGGAGGGTGACTGGCGTGACAGTGGCCTGGGTGCACAGTTGAGGTGGAAGGCAGCAAGGCCTCCTGCCACACTCCCCGAAGTAGAAGGAGACTGTGCCACCAGGAAGTATCAACATGCTTTTGTCCTCCCACGTGTGAAACAGGCTTGGAAATTATTCTGATGCAGGGCTGGCACTGCCAAACATTTGAAACAGCTAGAGAAAGACATTGCTCTGGGCAGAGGAGCTTGGGCTGGATTTCAGCCCCCGCTTGTGCCCTGGGGCAGGAACAGCCTGCATAGCCCTGCACGTTGGCCCTGCTCTGAGGTGCTCCTTACGCCACGCTGATAATATCCCTGCGTGATGGCTGCAGACAGGAACGCTTGGTGCATCTGTTCTTGGTACGGATGGTGCCATTCTTCTTTCCCTACTTTTCTCTCTGCTCCTCTCACTTCTCTCTACCTGGTACCTTTGAGCTGGACCCCGAAAGCCAGCGCACTATCCAGGTCTCTCTTCTTAGACTTCAGCTTCTTCTCCTTCCTACCCCTTCATTCAAAATTACTTGTCCCATTTCTCCAAAACCCTCCCAGGGGGCAGAAGTTAACCTGGTTAATAAATTAGTGCTAAATTGCTCATAGTTGATAATATATTACTCTTCCTATAGAACCTGGATGCATATTTACAGATTGTGCCACAGCTTTTACCTTTCAGTAGAGACTTTCAAGGCCTTAACGCAAAAAGAGATAGACACCGTGGACTTGTTCTGTGGCATGGCTAATACAAAGACATTTGAGACTGAGTTTTCCTGCATGTCTCAAGTGATATCTTTATGCAAGAAGAAATGAATTCAGTTGATTACCCAAAGTGGTCTTCAGAAGTGTTGAGCAAATTGTAGAGGCATAATTACATTTCAAGGTTTTGTTTTGTTTTTAAATACTGATGCTACTATTCTAACATTTTGTAGAATGCAAATCGTATCTGCTTTTCTTGCTACACCCTTTCCTTTCTACTCAATGGCCTGTGAATTTGCTATAATTATTTAAATTTAGTATATTGTTAGGTATAGTAAATTTACTTGCACTCTTGTCCTAACAACCCCAAAGTCCTGAAGTTACTTCTCATTCATAGCTTGGTCCAGGAGCTCAGACAATGTCATCAGGCCCTGATCTCCCACCCACCCACCCCTATCACCCCACTTCTCCAATGCTCTTTCATTTTCAATGACCCTCTACTTTCACCCTCTATAGTTTTTAGAAAATTGTTTTGAAATAATTTTAAACTTACAGGGAGGTTGCAAAAATAGTTGAGCAAGTCCCTTCATCCAGCCTCCACTAACACGAATATCTTTCATGACAATAGTACAGTGGTCAAAACTAAGAAATTAACACTGGGACAATACAAATAAATGAAGGACTTTATTTGAGTTTCACCAGTTTTCCCACTAAAATCTGCTCCAGCATCCAACTGAGGATCTCACATCTTATTTTAATGTCACGTCTTCTCAATTCTGTGACATTTCCTTAATCTTTTAAGTGTCTCATGACCTTGACCCTTTTAAAGAGTACTGGTCAGTTATTTTGTAGAACATACTTCAGTTTGTGTTTGTCTGATGTTTTCTCATGATTAGACTGAGGTCATGCATTTGTGATAAGAATATGTTGATCTGAAGTGGTGTCTCCTGACTTTCTCTAATGAAAAGTTATTACATCTCCCTTTCTAATTAATAAATATATTATGGGAGATACTTTGAGACTATGCAGATATCTTATTTCTCCTCATACCTTTGCCCATTAACTTCATAAACCATTGGTGAATATTGCCTGCAGCTATTATTACTATATTATTCTAATAGTCATTTTCTATTTCCCTTATTCTGAAATTTTTCTGTAAGAAGAGCTGTCCCTTTTTCATTTATTTATTCAATTATTTATTGATATCATTTTGGACTTACGAACTTTTGTTTTATTCTGGGATTATAATCTAGCACTCTCACTTATTTTCTTGTGCATATTGTTTCAACTTTAGCTAGTGGGAGTCCTTTCATGTTCTTTGATTTGCCTCCATCCTTTCCGGGCCCTTTCCTTCTTTTTAGCATTGTGAGATACTCCAGACTCATGTTTTCTCCACCCCAGCCATGAAATCAATCACTTTCCAAGGATCCCTGGTTCCCTTTATTGGAGATTGATATTTAGAACCCAAGATCTGGGGGGGAGGTGTGCTCCTTACCACTGGGGTGTTGTTGCATCTAGGCCTCCTCAGAAGACAAGGTTAGGAAATATACTAACCTATGCATGCACACACATCTATATTGATTTCTGTGTCTTTCTATCTGGGTATATATATTTAAAAAACATGAATTCATACTAATACCTCCAATTCTAATCTAAAATCTCAGGATTGTTTAGTTAACCTCTCCCCCTCCTTATTTTTAACTTATTTTTTTGACATCTAGAAGCCTGCCTTTCTTTATAATATATTTACCTATTTGCTCAATCCTAGTAGAAATGTATAGTCACCAAGTCGCTAACATATGCCCCTGTAAGACTGCCCCTTCTGTCTCGACTCTACTTTGCCTCTCTCTTAGTCAGGCTCTTTCCATGTGGTGGCCCACAGCATCTCTGAGCTCACATTCTCCTAATAACCCTTAAAGAAAGAGTGCTTCTTTCTCTTTCCGAGGAATTCCAGAAAAAGTTCCAAGATGGTTCTTACTGGACTGATTGGGTTCAGTGATCATCCTTAACCCATTTATTGTGGCCAGAGGAATGGAAGAACTTGGCTGGTGAGGCCCAAGATGCGTGCCCACCCCTGAGCCTGGGAGGCAGTGACTGTCCTACTCAATCCACAGTATATATAAGGGGTGATTTTCCAAAGGAAAACTAGAGTTCAGTTATCAGAAAAAAAGGGAAATAATTCTGGGTATGTCAAACCCGCTCAAGTCCATCTGTGCCATCCAATGGGGCTGCAGTACCCATACTGAGAGACATGGGGATGGAGGGGGGAAGTGTACATACACTGCATAGATGCAAATGACCTCAAAAAGGTGAATTTTTTAAAAAGTGTACATATAGTTGATAGGAAAAGGAATATTGCTCCAATTTTTTTTTTTTTTAAATATATCTTTATTGATTTCAGAGAGAGGAAAGGAGAGGGAGAGAGAGAGATAGAAACATCAATGATGAGAGAGTCATTGGAGACTGAGCCCGCAACCCGGGCATGTGCCCTGACCGGGAATCGAACCCCGATTGCCTGGACCCTAGGTTGGTGCTCAACAGCTGAGCCACGCCCTGCCGGGCTATTGCTCCAATTTAATAAGAGTTATTTCCAGGCTTCTTAGCTTGATCTAATTTAAGAAAATAAAGAGAAGCTTGATAACTTGGATGCCTTTTGTCCAAATTCATGCAAAAACTATAATATGGCTTCTAAACTCTGTTCAGTTTCAGCAGGTCACTCCACCCAAGATCTGGGCAGCTGTCACCTTGTGGCCAGGACTGCCCCAAGAGATTGGAGGGGGCCACTGGGCCTTGAGCTACTGCCCAAAGATTTTGAGGTCACTTTTTTATGTTACTAATCAAATGGCTATAGCTTAATGCTTCTATAGAGTAGAAAAACTTCGAAATTCAATCTGTTCCTGCAAGATTGGAAAGCCACAGAAAACTTAAGTAAGAGGTAGAGGTTTTTGTTTGTTTGTTCGGTTGGTTTTCTTAAGATGTAGAGTTAATAATTACTATTTAGTCTTGGGTTGTGAATTTATTGTAAATCTTCCAGGACAAACTTCTTTGGGGTTGTACTTGCTCTGATCTCTAGCCCTAAAAAGAAACCAGCTCCGAGTCTGAGAGAGTTCCAGGAACAATCGTGGGCTCTGTTAGCCTCATTCTAGGCAGGGCTAATATTTTCCTTGGTTTTCTGAGTAATCATGCTGCTAACTATCTCTCCCTCTTTTACTGCCTTCTGTCTAATTAGTATTTCACTGACACAGAAAGAAACTTCGTTAGTTAAACATTGCATTTCATTAATCTAGCATTCTGCTAAAAATCACATTTTAACAAGACTCTGCATCTCCTAACCTCTTTTAAATGTCATCTGTATCTTTAAAGAGGCTCATCCCTTCTTTCTTCTGAGTAGTTAGAATGTATCTACCATAGAACACAACAGTTTTTATGCAGCTACTCAGTGGTTTAATCACCATGCAAAAACAACATTGCTAATCTGAACAATCTACACGGATGACAACTCATTGAAATAACTATCAATTAACAACATAATTGTCACTTATACGTTGCCAACATTAAAATAGGCATTTGTTACTTCCATGAGGCTTTGTGCTTTTCTCCCTCTTCTCTTCACGGGATTTAAATATAGGGCCTGGGCCTGGATTGAAACGTTTAAACTGATGACCAAGTTCATTGTTGTTTTAATCATTGGATCATCTTTCTTATGGGTGGTTCAGAAGTGAAAACAGTGGTGCTAGTCATAAAATTTCACTGCAGGCTTGGTGGGTCAACTGTGCTTTGGCTCTGAATCTCTGTATGTGTTGCCAGGTCTATGTTCTCCTTCACATGAAGCCATTGCAGGCAGAACGTGACATATGCATTCTTCTCTCCTATTTTGTTCCGTCAAGATCGTGTCAAAGAAAAACCAGCCTCTGTATCAAGGCAAAGTCCGCTTTTGCTAAAGCAGCTGGAAAGAATTTAGTCCAGCATCATCAGGATAGTAGCCTCAGTGCCCTCCTCTCTGCACTGTTTCAACATAAAGCATCCCTCCCCAGCTCCCGAGAGTTAGTATGCAAAAATAACAGAAGGGAAAGAGTGCGATTTTGTGGAGGAAGGGCACCGGGAAGATCAGAAGTGCCATGAACACCTTCCGTGCCCTATCTCACTGGGCTGCAGACAGGCGTCAGGGCAGAGCATTTCCTGGTCACACAGGAACAGTGTCAGCAAGATTTGCCTGAAGCTACGACTTGCGCTCGGGCACAAGTCACTTCATGGGGCACAATCACGCTCCATGAGCCAAGCCTTGGAACTAGCTAAAGTAGGAACTAGGACATAAATCCTCTGGCTCTTTTGCATTGGGCCAGTTTGTCTGCACTTCATCGGGTGGTACTTCTCCACTTGAAGACAAAAGTTTGACTTGGAACTTGCAAGGAGCCCACTCCCTCTTACTGCAGAGAAAACAGGCTTTCCAGCCAGACCCTGGGATTTGGAACATCAATGCTCTGAGTTACTGCCAGAGTTGGCCAGGCTCCTTTCTTGGATCTTTTTTTTATCTTCACCTGAGGATATATTTTTTATTGATTTCTAAAGAGAGAAACATTGATCAGTTGCCTCTTGCACATGCCCTGACCAAAGATCAAACCTGCAACCTGAGTATGTGCCCTGACCAGGAATTGAACCCACAACCTAAGTATGTGCCCTGACCGGGAATCAAATCCACAAACTTTTGGTGTATGGGACGACACTCCAACCAACTGAGCAACTCGGCCAGGGCTTTTCTTGGATCTTTAATTACACACCTCTGAAGTGATGAGAGCGATTCCATTTTTAGGGTTATTTAGAGGATTAAGTAAGTTGGCAGATGTGAAGTACGAGGTACATTGTTGGTGCTTACAGGTGGCTGGTTACTATTAATTTAAAGAGGCAGCAACAAGGACACTTTTACCTAAAAATATTTAAGTTAATGAAGGAGATTTGCTTCTATGAGCTTAATGAAAGGGAATTTAAATTCTTAAATTTTTTTTTTTTAAAGTCATCAATTAATGCCTGGCCAAGCATGGCTCAGCGGTTGAGCGTCGACCTAGGATCCAGGAGATCGGGGTTCAATTCCCGGTCAGGGCACGTGCCCGGGTTGCGGGCTAGGCAGCCGATCAATGACTCTCTCATCATTGATGTTTCTATCTCTCTCTCCCCCTCCTTTCCTCTCTCTGAAATCAATAAAGATATGTTAAATAAATAAATAAATAAGCCATCAATTAGTGTTTACCTTTTATTTTTTATTTAACTTCATTTTTATTGTTTACACTGTTACAGATGTCCCTACACCCCCTCCCTTTGCCCACCTTAGTGTTTACATTTTAAAACTCACTTTTAAAGTTCAGTGGGTTCACATTATTGTTATGCATAATAACTTCATTAACTATCAACTTCTGAATCAGGCTTTTGTGCGCAGCTCAGTGGGTGCTTTTTGTAAGTGAGCCAGTTTTGTAAATAAACTGTGGCATGTACAGGTGGTATTTAATAATAGTAGAGCACATATCCTTTGTCTTCCCCTGTGGTTACATCATTTGTTTATAGTATGGCCAGCATTCCAAAGACAGCAAAACTTTCCTCGTATACTAATTGAGCAGTCACATCCTGCCTGGAGAAGATACGGCTCTGCTCTTCATGCCCATCAGCTTAGGGTTGTGGGGGGCGCTTTTCAGGTGCCAAAGAACAAGGTCTCCAATTATTTCCTGTTTCGCATATTTCCCTTTTCGAGATGCCTCCCTTAGGCCAGCGCATCGTTGCGTTTGCCACGGGCCGCCAGTGCGCCTCTCCAGCTGCGTGGGAGACACACTTCACCTGTGGCCCCGCCCTTCACAGGTCACGTTTGCTGCACGGAGGAGCAGTTGACTCTGCCCATAGGGAACGTCTCATTGCACCCCTTTTCCACACCATCTGTCTGACCTGGACCCATTCCAAACGCTCTGGCTTTGCTGGCAGAATGGTCTTCCTGCTACAGAAGTTTTGTAATCTACTAATTGACAGGGTAAGGAAAATTTATATTTGGGTTACAGCTGAAAAGTTGGATGTTTCTTTGATGGGGATTTAAATACTGACATATGCTGCATTGGTTTTTGATTTTCGGCATTCCCATTTGTGCACGATCACGCACTCTCCCCTGTGTTCTCTGCCTCATTGAGAATATGGCATCCTTTGGGGAAGAACATCAATATGATCTACCAGAGAATTATCCTCTACTTAGTTTACTCATTAAGCAATGATTTTATTATTATTATCTCTTTGTAGTATGAGACAGATGGCAAAGAAGGAGTTTGCTTTATTGGACAAGATGCAGCCTCGGGCATGGCAGATCTCCCTGAATGGTTAAAGCCTTCAGTAATCATCCTGCGTAGTAAGTATCTTTACTTTTGCACAGGGCCTGGTCCTACGCCCAGCTCTTCATTTAAGTGTGAAGTTGTTATCAGTCTTCTTTTTGTACCCAGGAACCGAGGGCAGAAGGATCCCAGAGAAGGAGGTACTATTAAAATCGTGCTGTTCCAGTTGAAATTTGTGGCTGTCTTTATCTTGAAATTGTGCTTTAAAACTCAGCGTGGACTAGCCCCCTGTCAGTGAGCGTGCTCCCGCGTGTGCTGGGGGCGGTGCCCGCGTGTGCAATGCCGCCGCGCCTCCGGCCTCTCCCAGCTGCAGCCCTCACCGTGCCCTGAACAACGCTCGGCATGAGGAAAGAGGAGAATAACAGAGGGTTTCTTCCCTACCTTTGAAAACTTCAAAGAAGTTCTTCCAATCTGGTTCTGATGATCCAAGTCTCAGTGCAAAGCGTACATAAAGATCTGAAATCCGCACACTGATCGGAAATAGTTTTTGGAAAGTCGGATTTAATCCCACGAGCCAAATGATCACTACCAACAGAGATCAGGAAAAACCAAAGTCCGCAGCAAATTTTAATTTGGCAAATGCATAAAATGTTCAAAAGAGCAGAGGTCTCATTTACATTCCTCCCTCTTATATGGGATTTTCTTCTATATTAGTAATTAAAGGATGCAGGCTCTAGAGCGCAACTATATCACATAATAGCCATCGGGGACACACTAACAACTTCCTTGAAGTAACGCACACTAGGGTGTTTATGGTTCAGTGTCACATAGACTCTCTTTGATCTAAATTAGGATTCATTGGCAAACTCACAATAGGCTCCACATGTACCCCTCTCAACCTCTTTCTTTTAATCATGGAAATTAGAGATGGAAAATACCCATTAAGTCACTTATCCACTTCCCTGCCAGGGTGAAATTGTTGCCTGTGATACATGGGTAATGCTTGGTCCAGCTTAAATGTAAATGTCTCAGGGGATATGTAAGCTCCTGATTTTATAATTTTCCCCTTTCCCTGAAAGCTCAGAGAGGGAAAAATATAAAACAGAGAAAGAGATTTCCTCTGCTCCTTCTGGGTTGGAGGTAAATGTCGGTGAGTAACTGTGTTCAGACGGTGTCAGCTTTCAGAAAACCACACCCCGTGCTGTTATGGCAGTTTCATCACCCATAAGGCACAGTTAGATTCAACCCTGTCCCCAACACGTTTTACTCTCCAGCTCCGTGGGACTCTCCAGATTCCTGGACTGTTCCTGTAAACTCGGGCGGGCGAGCCCTGCAGGTTTGGTGCTGGAGATGAGGCCCAGCAGAGGAGAGGCTTCTCTTTTAAGCTCCCTGGTTGATTGGTTATGAGCCGCACAGGCCCTCCTGGCTGGAGTGTGATGTCACTGCTGTGGTGTGAGATCATGAGTGGAACACTGCCAACCTTTCCCTGGTGAGTGACCAGCTGAGGTCTTTTTATGCTTTGAACATTTGGCATCTGAAGGATGAGAAATGTGTGTTGCTGCACAATGAATTCTCTCCCTGACTCATGTTCAGCAACAGAAGACTGTCACTCGCGTCTGCCTCCATCTCTAGCTGCTGAAGTCAGTTGATGGGAAAGAAGCAAAAATCCTGTGACCATTTCCCCAATGGGATCTCTGAGAGACACACGGCAGTGGCTGAGATGAGACTTCAAAAGGGAAACGGTGGCCCGTTACGAGATTTGTATTTTGGATTTGATTCAAGGCTTTTTTAAAGTCTACTGCAGCCATCAGTGAGGTTGCATCAACTTAGGAAAGTCTGATCAGCGGACATGTCAAATTCGGGTGCAGATGTGCCAGAGCAAGATTATTCACGTTGTAAGATGGGTTTCATTAAACAGCTAACTTCACTGCGGTTTGCATTAAACAGCTAACTGTCCTAACGTATTTGAAGGAGGGTCAGGTTTGCCAAATCTGGTGGACAACAAGGTCTTCTGAAGATACCTATTCTGGTTTCCGTGAGACAGAAAACGTCTTTGGGAATGTCCGCATCACTGCGCATTCACAGAGACATTTTCAGGGCTCCTACAATGTACGATGTATTTCTGGGATGATTCTTATTTTCAGTACTCCTGGGTGGTAATAGATAATGGGTCTGAAATGGAAAAAAATAAAAAAAGATCAGAATCAATTCTGAGTTGATGGTTAGAACTAGGAATGCAATTCTAATATTGGGGCCTGTACTTTACTTACGGAAATCTCAAATTCTAAAGCAGCTGAGCAGAGACTGCTTGTTGTTATCCCAATACCCATTCTCCTGATTTTTAGTGCCTATGTTTCCCACCTACCCTAAGGCCGGCTCACTGTAGCCTTGCCAAGGTGACTAAGGAAGCGATGTGGCGCCCCCTGCAGTGTGTACTTAAGAGGCATCCCCCCCCCCCCCCGCCCCCTCCTTTCTCTCTCTGCCATCCTGGGAAGTGGACCTGGTGGCTGAAGCTCAAGCTGCCATCTTCTACCACAGGCGTGCAGACCATGTTCTAGAAGTGCCTGAAGGTGGCTGGGTCCCAGATAGGTTCCTGGAGCTGCCAGCCTAACCCTAAGGACCTGTCTCTGGGCTTCTTCCTTTTCCCCCTGTTTATGTTTATTTTATTTTATTTTTTCCATCACCATTTATCCCCTCTATGCCCTCTTCTACCTCCAGCCCCCTCCACCCCGCCCCCTGCAATCACCATGGACTTCTTCTGAAACAAGAGAATAAAATCCAGTGTGTTTAAGTCAGTGTTTTCTGTCACCAAAGCTATCACCAAACCTATCCTGATTTGGTAGACACTTAACACCTTCTTAAAGTCTAAATATTTCAGTTTCGGTCAATAATCATTGCCAGCTCACGTTTATTCTTCTGCACGTGACCTTGAAATGTTTGGAGAGCTGGGTGCGTGGAATAACCCCTAACTTACAGATTCCCGAGCATAGATTAGCTGGAACAACCAAATGGACACGGACAAGGCTTTCCTGTCCCGTGTTTTGTACGTTCTGTTCACACGTCAGAAGGTTTACACTCATTCCCTAAAGGGTTTAATGTGGACCCGGCCTCTGAATAATGCAGTTTGAGTAAAAATAGAGTGAGGGCAGGGAATAGTAGGAGGTCGGGACCAGGGAAAGGTCAACGCGGACAGAGGTACAGGAGGACCGGTGCCCAAGGGGTATGTGTGCACGAGACCAATTGTGCTACGGAGAGAAAACATCAGAATTTTTTTTCTTTAGAGACCCTTTTCATCCTAAAAGGAGAAGCATTAGGATGTAGTTATTTAATGCACACTTGTCACTTCTTTCCTTGGCTGGCCCATGACACTTCCCAAAGATGTCCTGAGGAACTCTGGGCAGATGTCCCAGCCCAGGAGGCCACAGCATCTCCTTGTTTGCTCCATTGCTTTCGGCAGCTGTGACATCTTGCGTCCCACGTGTGTCCAGTTGCAGGAGTGTGTCCAGACTTCAGCTTTATGTCATCCATGTGAGTTCAGCTTCACAAAAGGAGGACAGTAGCTTCAAATATTCCTGCAGCTTTTGCTTGTCATTCTAGTATTACCTTCAAGAGAAGAAGGAAACGGCCAAGCTGGCACCTCTCGTGCTCCTTGGACGAGCTCCTCCTCAGCTTCATTAAAAATAAATATGACAGTTCAATCTAGTCGAGGCTCAGAGAAGCTAAAACAATTTTGAAATTATTAGAAGGCCCTTTGAAATATGGATTTATATCCTCAGTCATTAACAACGAACTTTGGCCTCTGTGTATATTATGCTTTAAAATATCAGGTAGTAATATATAATCAGGCACATGCATATAATTTATAAATAAATAGATAAAGAAATAAACATTTATTAGGGAGTCGTTAAATTTTTCCCTATGGAGATGGTGAGGTAAATGAACCCTGCTATAGGCTACAAAGGCCCATAGTGTATTTGAATTTCCAAGTTTGACTCTGAGTTTTCTAGCAGCTTTAAAAAATGAGAATGGACAGAAAGAGAGAGAGACCATTAGGACATAATTTTCATCCTCAGAAATGACAAGACATAGTATTTCCTCAAGGTAAATAAAGCTTTTCTCAGCTTCAAAGAAGTTTTTTATGTGGTCTTTCCTATGGGGACTGGACCCTAGCACTCCCCTCCCCCACTTTTTCCCACTGCAGAACCCCCCTCTTTTTCCCACTGCAGAAGCCATAAGAGTTTCATTTGACAGCTTCACAAAGAATTTTTGATAAATGTTCATAGCAAAATATCTAAATGCAATACCAGGGAAGAAATTCTGCCAGTGACCAGGACAACACCGCCCAGGCACCTCCCTTTCTGGTCGTTCATCTAAATGCAAGGATTGCTCGCAGAGTAAGCACGGCCTTCTGTCATCATCACCTCCTCTGCCGGGGTTTGGTGGAGCCGCTGGCGGTCGGTCTGGCCTATGGCTCTCTGGTGAGGGCTGGGGTGCTTGTCACCTGAGGTGCTAGTTAGGGCAGATCCACATGCTGGGGAAACTAAACAGAGAAGCTATCTTTCTGAAACAACAAAGAAAATGCCCTGACCTGGGTGGAGGACCATCCCACCTGTGCCAAGAGTGTGGTACCCAGGGCAAAGCCACATCTAATACACATACTCTGGGGCCCCCCTCACATGACAGTAACACCAAGGGGGGTGCTTATCTGTCCGGTCATTCCTGTGTCCCTCATGTGGGCAGCCAGATGGAAGTTGGCTTCACTCACGACCTTGATCGGATTTCAGGCAGGGGAACTCTTGAATGCTTTCAGATCTCAGTGACGGCTTTCCCTCAGCCCTGATGTGTGCGTTTCTTAGCCAGTGAGGTCATGCTGGTCAGGAGCATGAATCCTGGAACCAGGCTACCGAGTTTTGAACCCTGGCTCCACCACATACTAAATGTGAGATCTTGGGAAATTCACCTCTCTTCTCTGTACCTTAGTTTTCCCATTTGTCAATAAATAAATAAACAAATAGAATAGTATCTCATAACAATGAGCATTAAATGAGTTAATACCTGTAAACCACTTAGGACAGTTGACATGAGAGGGGGCCTAGAACACGGTCAGGACAGGTGCCGAACATGGAGAGCATGCAGTAAGTGTTGGCTGTTAACTGTAAATGCTGTGTCAATAACTGGGGTCTTTGCAGTGCTAACCTTCAGCTGTTAGGTGGATTTTACATTCAAAGAGCTCAGTTTCTACTGTTACCCCATAACCAACGACTGGTGGGTTGATGTTTGGCTTAAATTCAAACCAAGGTCCCTTGCCCGTTTGCCTGACATAGGCACTGGCATTGGATGCCCCTATTCTTGTATTCTGGCCTCCTTCAATCTGTGCAGAGCGATTGCCAGAGCACTGCCTAAACAAGCTCCATTGGCCCATATTTTTCTTTATGAATTTTTAATCCAGAATTTGAGTAACATCTCTGAAGCAGCAAACTCGTGATTTGTTTTCACTGCATCCTTCTGAGACACCCGGCTCTGTTGAAATCCTCTGACCTTCCCCCTCCCTCCCCTCTGCTTCCTCCCTGCCTCCCCCCTTTCTCTTCCCTGTCGCCCTCCCCTTCCCTTCCTTCCCCCTGGATATCATTTTCTCAGGAGTTGCCAAAACTGTGAGACTCTTGCCTAGCAGACTGAAAACTTGCAACACAAGCAATGAGCTGCTCTTGTTGGTTATATACTGGGTGTGTTTTTCAAATGTGAAGTTTGAGATAAATTTGGATAATGTTTTAGGAATCTCTTCCCCTCTCTCCCTACCTCTCTACCTGCCAGGTTCTTCATACGCAACAATTATTGGCCTCAGCTTCCAAACAGAGCCCCAGGATGCCTCGTGGGGGAGGGAGGGGGAGCCACGTCCTCCGGATGCAGTTAGATGTGCTTGTGCTGGTGGCCCAGCTGAGACACCTGGGACCTCATTAAAGATGGGTTGAGGAGGATGCGAAAGGGTTTTATAAAAAATTAAATCTCCTAAACCACAAAGCCCTTATGCTCTGTATCTGCACTGTGTTAAACCAGGACTCCTAGTTTACTGGTAAACACTGATGTGTATACTGGTTGTTTGAAGGTAGAAATCTGTGACAATTGGTAGATTGTCCCTGCCCCAAGCCCATGCATGATGCCTCTTCCTCACCTTGGCTGCTCTGGAACCCACAGGAATCCCCTAATTGTGTCCCCACAATCCAGAATATCACACCTGGATTAGACCAGATGGTGACACTGAGTTGTGAGGTGCCTCACCATGCGACAGACCCGCCCCAGGACACCTCTGCACCCCTCCCTCTGCGCCCTCAGAGCCTCTGGCCCTCTAGCATCCTTGTTCCCTGGGTAGCCTTTGCGCCTGGCCTGGAGGGTGCTTCTGCCACTCACAGATGTGACCAGGGGCAAGTTCCTAACCTGCCCTGGCCTCAGGTTGTCTACTGTCCACTGAGAAATAGAGTTGCTATGTGAGGTTAGGCAAGAAAATGACTGAGGTTAGCTCTCTTTCCCCCCCCCTTCCCTCCTCCTTCTCTTTCTCACCATCATCATCACCATAGTTCTGCACCCAGGGACCCAGTCTGCTCAGTGGCTATTTACCAAACCCCACTGGGGAGTCAGATGATCATTAAAATGCTAATAGTGCTCAAGTGTGTTCAGAAAGGGCCTGGGGCGTGGGAAAAAAGTCATCCTTCCTGTTTTTAAAAAATATTTATTTTTATTTATTTATTTTTTCTTCTCTTTTTAAAAAATATATCTTTATTGGTTTCAGAGAGGAAAGGAGAGGGAGAGAGAGAGAGAGAGATAGAAACATCAATGATGAGAGAGTCATTGATCGGCTGCCTCCTGCACACCCCCAACCGGGAATGGAGCCCGCAACCCGGGCATGTGCCCTGACGGGGAATCGAACCCCGATCGCCTGGATCCTAGGTCAACGCTCAACTGCTGAGCCACGCCCGGCCGGGTGTCCTTCCTGTTTTGACGTGTCCACTTCTTGCTGATTCTTGAGGGACATTCATGGGAATGAGTGTCTGTTCCCAATTCTCCGTGACTTCTGGGAAGCAGCTTCTAGTCTTTTCATCCCCGAAGGGATAGTTGTCCGCCTGGGCCTGCCCTATGCTACCCTAGCCTTGTCTGTATTTTGTAGGTTTTATCTTTTCTAGCAGGTCTGATCTCAGGGGCACTTTTGGGTGATTTGACAGTGGTCCCTAAACCTCTCTGCACTGGAATTGTCACGGGCGATGTTGGCGGAGAAACAGCACCAGTTGTTACCGGTGAAGTTAGACCTCCGTTCCTGAGCTCGGCAAAGAAATAATTCAGAGCCAAGAGCTCAAATTATAAGAGAAAGTTTATTTAAGAAGTTATAGAGGTAATAAAAGTGAGCTGTAGAAGAAATAGGCTAAGTTACAGAGGCAGAAGAAAGGCCCTTGGAAGTCAGGAGAAAGGCAAAGGCGC
Organism: Miniopterus natalensis; assembly: GCF_054644295.1. Lineage (NCBI taxonomy): Eukaryota > Metazoa > Chordata > Mammalia > Chiroptera > Miniopteridae > Miniopterus > Miniopterus natalensis. Next base: position 40,056,834 of record NC_142088.1, read on the forward strand.
TGCCCTGGGAGGAGGAAGAGGGCCCGGAGCGGCACAGGCTTGCTCAGAGAGGAAGCGTGCACGTGCCGGGTCCTCAGTCCGGAGGGTTTTAAAGGCTGAGAGTTTAGGGGAGATCTTAGGGGAAGATAGAATATTCATCAGCTGATGTGCCCAAAAGAGATTTATTCCCCTGACTTTATCCATTTTTGGGTGTGGTTGGCCCAAGTGGCACTAATTGGATTTTTATCTATCTCCTAGAGCAGAGTAATTTAAGCTATTTACCCTCTGATTGGGGAGAAGTGTAAACCATTTACCCTTAAAGTGTCCTTGGTTTAGGATTTACTAGATGGCTGTGATTTCCTAGATGGCTATAAACTGCGTGGCTGTTTATCTGTCTCAGTTTCCCTATTCCACTTGCCCTGGATTACTAGCCTGTTTCAGGATCACCTGAGCGCCTTTAACCAATACTGATGTCTGACTCCCACCTCCAGGCTTCCTGGGATGCTCCGATTGGATCCTCAGGGGGTGCCACCTGAGCAGCTGGAGCTTTGAAATCCCCCCAGGCCTGGTGCTCTCCCTCTTAGGGATGCCACACACCTCGAAAGATGAGGGGTGTGGCCACCACCATGAGTAGCCCACATGCGTCTAGGGAAATGGGGACCTGGGGCAGGTGAGTTCTAGTGAGTTGCCAGACATCATGGTCATTGACCAGCTGTAGGGACAGATGACATGGGGACCCCCGAAAAAAGAGCTAAGGAGCAAGGAGAGGGGGTGGAGTTTGAATCTGAGCCACCAAGAAGACATTATATTTCATATTATTTTATCAAGAACAGATGTTGGTGTGAGTCAAATCGATTCAAATACAAAAAATGCCAGATCTTAGATGTACTGAACTCTAACCTTTGGGAAGGCTGGAAATTTTATGATCTCTTGATTTCAGCACTCCATTGGCGTAGTAATCTTAGCTAAGAAATGTATAATATGGAGTCAATCTTTCCTCTCATAAAACTTAAGGATGCGATGTATGAGGGAGACAACACAGGGAATATTTTAGTGGAACTAGTAGTAAATTCAAGTTATCCTTGCGCAGCTGGGCATGTTCGCTGGCCCGACTCCAACAAGTTATGAAAAGAGTGTGAGCAAATGCAGCTTTTGCTCCTCAGAGCTCATCAAAACCCAGACCTTTTACAATTCTTTTTATGTGGGCCCTCAAATGTTACTGGACTGCAATGATCTTCCCCTCGATAGCAAAGAATGTCTCACAGGCTGCAGATTAATTGGTCAACTTGACATTCTAGGTTCCCAATAGCTAATTCTGGTCCCTCTTTTTCTAGAATATAGATCTCATGGGTGATTTATGAGTGGGGATGATTTAAGGCTCAATTACCCTCCTTTTATCAACTCCTGTAGTGCCTCTTACTCTGAATTGTATAGCGTTTCCCATTCAGTTCCCTGTGCTCCAAATAATTTTCCTCTCTATTTGGACGCGCTGACTGCCTCCTTGACTTTAAGACTCACCTTGAAAGAAAAATGAATTTGTTGATGTTTCATGTATGCCAGACACTGCACCAGCCTTTGACATTGGTTATCTATGTAAAATGATCAGCAGCTCTTTGAAGAAGGGATTATTTTTGTCCCCTCCCAACTTTTTCATTTTGTGAGGCTCAGAGAAGTTAAGGAAGCTGCCCATTGCCACACAGGGTGGTGGACATGAATTAAGGTGACTTTGGGGCCTTGATGATTTCCCCTCTTCTGAAAAAGGCCTCCAATACCCAGTGGTAGGAGTTGGTGCATGGCCCCCATCAGGCCAACCGAGTCATTCTCTGGGGCTTGTGCAACTGGAATTGGGAAGAGGAAGATAATTTCTTGGATGGTTAAGCTGGAGATGAGGGAGAGCTCACAGTTTCACAGTGTGGACAAAGACAGCTTTGGAGACATAATGCTGAGTCAGAGAGAGCTGCAGAGAAAAGCAAGCATTCTGGGGGTGGGGTGGGGTGGGGGTGGGGGTCCCTGGGCCCAGCCGGGGCCCAGCCATTTCCGATGTCCAGTAGCATCTCTGCTCTTCCCAGATGAAGATATTAGTTTCAAATAATGTTTTCCCTTTTGCTCAAGCTCTTTTGGGTTTCTGTCTTGGGCAACTGAGAGTCCTTATTTTCCCAGTGAGCAGGAAGGAGATCGCAGAACACCTGCTTTTTCTGGGCCATGTGACGTGAATGAGGTTGTCTTCGTCAGGCCACTCCTGGCTTCATCTCGTGGATGACCTGTAAGTGATTTCACCTGGTCACTCTCGCCCCATGACCTTCTTCTTACATTTGGAGAAACAAGGAAGGAAAGCAAGAGTCTGACAACACAAGGCCAAATTCCATGCTACAGCCACAATAAAATGCTGGGTTCTGGCCCACGTGAGTTACCTGAGTGCAGAGAGCAGGACTTTAGAATTATTACATATGATGATAGAACATCTTCACTGTAAACACATTGAATAATGTGTTGACTGAATTTAAATAACATATAGGAAGAAAATCTGGAATTAAACTGTATTTGGGTTAACAAACAGGCGAGCACACAACTGTCCAAGCTCATAGAGTGTGCATAGGGCTAAATCTGTCTGAGAAAGAGCGAAACAGTCATTGGAAAGGAGATAAACTAAAGCAAGAGTGTGTGGAAGACAGACTGAAAGCCTGGTGCTTCACCATGAACATTCTTCTGCCCTGCAGCTTCCTGAGAACTTGAGGAACAGAACCTATAAGGCAGGGGCCTCACTTGAAGGGGCTCTCAGTCCAGTTTGACTGTTAGAGCAGCTCAGAAACATGGATTCAACAGATAGGCTCAGTGATGAGAAGGTGGGAATGGAAAGATCTCAATAGGCTGGACCTTCTGCGTCACCTCCCTTGGCCTTGGGCTCCCCCTTGTAGTCATAGAACATATAGTCCAGCTTCCTTCCAGTTCTAAAATATAGTCATTCTGTGAGGGGATTGGAAAAGGAAGAATAGCACATGCAGTTTTCAGATGGAATCGCAGTAGACATCTGCTTGGACAATGTGCATCTTCTAGGAAAGGCAGAGGAGCCTCAATCAGCATTATTGCTTCTCTGCTCAGTCGTGGCTGATGGAGGAAATACACAAAAGGGAGCCAGCAAGGCATTGTGACTCCTATTATTTTCCATGACTGAGTTGTCTTTGTCATCTGCTTTTAATTAAAAAGAAAAAAAATTCTCCCCATCCCCACCCCTGGCCCTTTTTATTCTTAAAGTGAAATCAAACCTAAATATAACGGGGGGTGTGGGGGGGCAGGCTCCAACTGACAAGGAAACCCTGGAAAATCAGAAGTGGAGCCTGGAAGAGGCTCCGTTGGAAGCGTCTGCATGGGCATTGCCTGTGCTGGAATAAATGCTGCAACCTATGAGATCTTCCTGGTGACCTCAGGACTGCATTTCAGATTTCAGCTTTGGCTCTCAGTGGAGAGTGGCTGATTCCTTTATGGTAGAAGAGAGAGAAATGCAGGAATACGAGTGTTTACTTATGAACTGAGGGAGAAAATAGCACCTTTAATAGGTACCGAGGTGAGGCTTAGTCTGCTTTTTAGAAAAGCTGGCTGTGAATTGAATTCATTGAGTGGGCTGGAGAGGAGCCAGGAGGCCAGCTAAGGGCAGGATACTTTCCCAAGGGAAATGGTGTCTGGGCATGAGCTTGCTGGGAGGAGGGTCCTGGAAGTGAGTCCTGCTGCACCGGGATTACCAGCAATTGTCTTCCCTGAATGCCCATGAGTGTGTTAGAGAAGAGCGGGAGAGGTGTGTGGGGCTGGCCAGAAGAAGGTGGTATTCCTTGAGGCAGAAGGCAGCTCCTGGAGGAGTTCTGGGTCAGTGCAACTGAATGTACGTGCCCTTCCCCAGGGCGGGAAAGTGGGACTTGCTGGAGAGTGTGCAGAACATTTATAGGGAGAATGCCTAGTCCAAGTGGCTTCGAAACAATGCCAACTACAGTCATTGAATTCCTTAGAATACTGTAGAAACAAGCAGCCCCAAAGCTCAGTGGTTTCACACAGTAACCTCCATTTCTAGCTCCCAAATTGGCAGAAGGGTCTGCTCCACAGAGTCACTTAGAAACCCACGCTAACAGAGGCTCTGCCATGTCCTGGCTGCACTGCCTGGAGTATGCGGCCTGCTCACCACCCTGAGGACCCCACCTGGGCTGTTCTGTGCTCCATCCCAGAAACGACACTCCCTTCTTCTCACAGCCCGTTGGCCACATGGCCATGCCCAGCTGCAAGGGCCTGAGACGTGAGAAGTCTTCCGTGTGCTCCAGGCAGGAGTGGTGAAGTTTCGTGCGGCATGAAGCATTGATCGCTGGGTGGTACTGAGGCGACACATTAAAGGGCAGTTGAGCACAGTCTCTGCCAATACAGACGGAGGTGGAGGGATGGGTTAGCAGTACAAGTGTGTACTGTAAACTCAGGACAGTATTCCCAGAAGCTCACTGGCAGGCATAAAACTGCCATGTTTGTGTGTTAAGTTGGCTGTGTGTTTGTGTGTCAAAGGGGCAGGAATCCAGGCTAGAATGATTCCTATGGTATTAGTTTGGTGAATATTCCTGGAGACTCACATAGTTAATTTGTAGGGGATTAGAGTTTGTCTGTGTGCGTGTGTGTGTGTATGTCTATGTGTGTGTGTGAATGCTCACTCAGAGTATGAAGAGTAACAAAAACTTGTTTTTAATGAAAAACATATTGTTTAAGTTATTTGGGGTTAATATTGATTGTATATTCATATGACATGACACTCTATGGACCTTTCATTCCCATTTTTCCCAGAAGAAAGAAGTAGAAGAGCTTAAATATAAGAGCAGAGATGAAACTTTTAATTAAATAACTCTTTAAAGAAATCAAGTATGTTGTACAATGAAGCTTTTAACTAAATAACTCTTTAAAGAAATCAAGTATGTCCTGTACAATTGAAATCCCATGAGAGTACATAGTGGGTCAAAGGGTGTAAGCTCATCTAATTTATAGTTGCGTTTTTCTAGCTAGAAGGCTTTGCCTGTGTTTCAAATGTTAAAATCATTTCAATGTAGTTTAAGAAATAGGTTCAATGTTTTCTCTCTGCAAGAACTGGTGGGCACTGCCATTTCTTGGCCTCCCGTAGCACACCTGTAGCCCGCAGTGAGCTGCAGGACATGGTCCCAGAAGTCTGCTGTGCTGGGGTCAGGAGGGTGGGAATTTTGTTCCAGCTCTGCCCCTCACCAACTGTGTAACTCTGGCTAATCAGTAGACTCTTTTTTACCATCTGTAAACTCATTAAATTGATGATTTTTTTAAAAGGATTCCAGTGCTCAAATTGTATAATATAAGCCAAATGTTCTTCAGAGGGTGGTGTATATATTCAGTGATTTTTTTTTTTTTTAAGAAGACAACCAGATTTCAATGTCAGGTGGCCTTGGCATATTTCTTGTTGATTTTCAAAAAGATTCAATAAAAAGGTCTTCAACTGCCAAGAATATGCAGTGGGGAAGGGATGGTCTCTTCAATTTTCCCAATGGTGCTGGGAAAACTGGATTTCCACACATACAAGAATGAAATTGGAACCTTATGTTATACCACTCACAAAAATTAACTCAAAATGGATTAAAGACTTAAACATCAGAACTGAAGCTATAAAACTAGAAGAAAACATAGGAAAAAAGCTTTTTGACATCAGTCTTAGCAAAATTTTTTTTTTTTTTTGGATATGACACTAAAAGCACAAGCAACAAGAGCAAAAAATCAAGCTACATCAAGCTAAAAAGCTTCTGCAGCCCGGCCAGAGTGGCCCAGGGGTTGAGCATTGACCTATGATCTAGGAGATTGAGGTTCGATTCCCCATCAGGGCACGTGCCCAGGTTGAGGGCTTGATCTCCATTAGGGGGTGTACAAGAGGCAGCCGATCAATGACTCTCATCATTGATGTTTCTATCTCTCTCTCCTCCCTTTCTCTCTCTGAAATCAATAAAGGCATATTTTTTAAAAATAAAAATCTTCTGCATAGCAAAAGAAACAATAAAAATGATGAAGAGGTAACCTATAGAATGGGAGAAAATATTTGCAAACCATCTATCTGATAAGGTTAATATCCAAAATACACAAGGGATGCATACATCTCAATAGCAAAACCCCCAAATGATCCTATTAAAAAATGGGCAGAGTACTTGAATAGACATTTTTCCAAAGAAGACATACAAACGGCCAACACATATATGAAAAAGTGCTCAACATCACTAAGCATCAGGGAACTACACACCAAAGCCACCGTAAGATTTCACCTCACGCCTGTTCGGATAGCTATTACCAAAAAGACAAGAGGTCGCAAATGCTGGTGAAGATGTGGAGAAAAGGGAATCCTCGTGCACTGTTGGTGGCTATCAATTGGTGCAGTCACTAGAGAAAACTGTATGGCGGTTCCTCAAAAAATTAAAAATAGAACTACCATATGATCCAGTAATTCCACTTCTGGGTATTTACCCAAAAGAAATGAAATCACTATCTTGGAGAGACACCTGTCCTCCCATGTCCATTGCAGCATTGTTCACACTAGCCAGGATATGGAAACACCCTGTGCCCATCGAGAGAGGAATGGGTAAAGGAAACGTGGCATACACATACCATGGAATATTACTCAGAAAAGAAGGAAACCCTGACATTTGCAACGTCATTGGACCTTGAGGGCATTATATTAAGTGAAGTAAGTCAGATAAAAATAAATATCTGTGGAATCTAAAAACATTGAGCTCATAGACAGGGTAGAATAGTGGTTGTCAGGGGCTGAGGGGTGGGAAGTGGGGAGATGTCAGTGAGAGGGTCCAATCTTCCGGGTATAAGGTGAGTTAGTTTCGGGAATGCAACGAGCTGCACAGTGACTACAGTTAATAATACTGTATTGTGTACTTGAAAGTTGCTGTGAGAGCAGAACTTTAATGTTTCACCATAGCAACAACTACAACGAAAGGGTAATTATGCGATGCGTTAACTAACCTTACTGTGGTAAACATTTCACAATACATACATTTATCAAATCATCACAATGTACATCTTAAACTTACACAATGTTATATGTCAATTATGTGTCAGTAAGGCTGGGGGGATTGGGGGTAAGGGTTCTCCAACTGCCAATCAGCCTCGCCACGTTGTGCCCTGGACAAGTCTTTTCCTGGCCCTGTTGGTGGCCCTGTAGGCAGAGAAAGGCCTTTCTCAGTTGTGACTGAAGAAGCCAAGCACCAGGTAGATTAACTAACATCTGGTTCCGAGAGCATGGAGAGCTTGCAGGGGTGCCAGGAAGCGTGACTATCCCGTTTCCCCGTTAGATCTAGCCTAGGGTTTCCATCGCAGGGAGCTGGGTCTTCACCGTTTGTGCCCAGGGCAATGTACTAGCTCAGATACATTTGATGCCAACTCACTGTTGACATTTGGCAAGGACTTAGTAATCTGATACTCTCATTTACGCTTTTAAGTAGGGGAGAGGAACCACCTAACTTACCTTTTCCAACTAAAATTAAAAACTACTTGCTCCCAGAACAGGAGAAATAAAAACATGACACATTTTTTTCTCCAGACTTTTGTACCACCATGTTCTGTTGTTCCAGATTCTTTTGTTTGGCTTGATCTGCCTTCGGTCTTCCCCATTTCAGATGATGGCAACTCCGTCTTTCCAGCGACTCAGGCGAAAACTCCTGGAGTCATTCCACATTCAACCCACCAGGAAATCCTCTTGGCTCTACCTTTACTCAGTATCCAGAATTCAGCTTCTCCTCACCACAGCCACTGGATCAGCCAGCTCCACGCCCCTTGGCTGGACTCTCTCAGCAGCTCCTAATGGCTCCCCCTGCCTCTGCCTATCCTTGACCCAGCAGCCAGAGTGAGCCTCTTACAACATACATCAGACCACATCACACTCTGTTTTAAACTCTCTTTGCTTTGCCAACTCACTCATGGTAAGAACAAAAATTCTAACTGCTCTGTGAGGCCCAGCAGGATCAGGCATGGTGCTGACTCTCTGACCAGCTCTCCTACTCCTCGTGTTCATTCCTCTCCAGCCATAGAGGAATCCTTGTTCTCTGAGCCAGCCAGCCACATTCTGACCCAGGGCCTTTGCACTGGTTGTTTATTATGTCTGCAACGCTCTTCCCTCCAGATAACTGTGTAGCTTGCTCTGTTGCCTCCTTTGGGTCTTGACTTAATGTCACCTTCTCAGGGAGGCCTGCAGAGCTCCACTGTCTTAAATTAGTCGTGAATAGAAGATTTAAAATAACAGCTTTTAGTGATACCAATGGAAAAAGAAACTACAACAATGCTATTGGAAGAAAATGCCCCTTAACTTTCTAATGATTGCACATAAACACAATATGCATCTTTTTCACAACATCCTATGATTTTTAGGCTAGGCTACAGTTATACTATTCAGAATCCTGAAAATTATCAGTAGTAAAATCTAGTTATAAAAATTACATAATTTGAGGATAACATTGTTATCTTAAGCCTTATATAATATTGCAACTTGCTTACATCCATCTTTGATTTGGGTCAGAATAATGATCTTTCCATTGGAAATAACTGGCAGTGGAGAAAAGTATTTGTTAGTTGTTACAGTGTCAGATGACAAACAATATTATCTTAATTTTGTAATATACTGAGTTTGCTGGTGCTATTTTTATACAGTGAAGCAGCAGCCTTGCAGGAAAATAAGAAAGTTTAACAATAAAATAGTCGACTTCTTCATTAAAAATATAAATAAGAGTAAAAGTGCAAACTACCACTGATATTGTTATACCTCTTTCTGCTTTATATTCCCCCATAGTACTTACAACATCTAGCAAACTGCTAATCCTCATCGGAGGATATTTTTTCCATTGATTTTTAGAGAGAGCAGAAGGGAGGGAAGGATGGGGAGAGAGAAACATCGATGTGAGAGACACATTGATTGGTTGCCTCCAGCACATGCCCCGGCCAGGGCCAGGATCGAACCTGCAACCCAGGTATGTGCTCTTTACCAGGAATCAAACCCGCAAGCCTCCAGTGCACAGGCGGACACTGTAACCACTGAGCAACACTGGCCTGGGCATAGTCAGCTGTATATTTTGACTGATTTGCTTTCCTTTTTTCCCCCTTTAGAATGTAAGTATCTTGGAGGCAGGGTTTCTGCATGTTTTGTTTGCTGTGGTTTCCCCAGCAGCTTAGAAGAGTGTCTAGCACACAGTAGGTGCTCAGCAGTGACTGGAGGGTGGGGACACCCTGCCCCGAGGCTACAGGAGACCGGGCGGGAACGCAGGCGGCTACGTGCTTGGATGGGCCTCCTGCTCCTTTCAGGGAGCGTTACAGAACCGCCCGTCGCCCCTTCCACCCGCACTTTGCTATCCAGACCGTGTCTGAATTGTTGCCTCGGGCTCGACACGCCTTCTCCAGGGGTTCACGTCTTGAGACTCAGCGTAATGAGGCTCGAGAGCCTGAGTGCCTTGGGGGCTGAACAGCCGCTTCGGGCTGGCATCCTGCCTCCTAGAGCAGGTCTTCTCGCCCGACGCACTCACCTGTCACCCGGGGCCTGGTGACAGCGCAGACTCGGACTCAGTAAGCCTGAGCGGGACCGAGTCTGCCATCCTCACAAGCTCCAGGTGAGGCCGAATCGGGGTCCCGTTGTGAATACCAAGGCTCTAGAGCATGCCCTCTCAACAGGCAGGCATCAGGATGGGGCCCCGGAATATTGTGTTGGATTCCCCAAATCATTTAAAAGGACCAGAGCTCTGGGGTGGGTCTTATTCAAGGCCCCTGGGCTTCCTGACCATGATCAGCATCTGTCCCAGCGAGGACCCATCTTCCTTAGGGCGGTGCCCTTCACTAGCCCTTCTCTCAGCCTTTCCGGGCCCCGGGCCCCTCCCAGGGAATCCTTGGCCCGTGCCTTCCCACCATTACCCTCTTCCAACTCTTTCACACAAACCAAGCTTGGCTTTTCAGAGAAAATATAGGCCGTCTAGTCTCAACAACCTCACCTTCCTTCTTCCCCGAGCAACTCCAAATTACTTAACCTCCTCCAGTTCCCTCTGGCCTCGGGGGAGGAGGTCTGGGCTTCCATGCCCTCTCCTCTGGCATCCCCGGCCGCCTGCACCAGGTGAGGCAGGAGAGCACTGGTGCAGGGCGGCTCCGACAGCAGACAGTCAGGGTCTTCCCAGCTGGGTCACCTCACCCAGGTGCCTCACCATTGCTAAGCCTCACCTTACTCACCTCTAAGGTGGGGTTGAAGACAGTGTCCACTTTGACAGTCGTGAGGATGAAAGGATTAATAGGGGAAACAGTTTAGAACAAGGCCTGGAAAGTCAGTTAAAAATTCTTGCTTTGGTTAATGATTTCTTCCTTGATATCTTCAATCTTGGGTGGGAAGGACAGTGAGAAAGAATGAATGCTGTCCCTGCTACCTGGAGGCTTCAGGGAAGGCTTCATGTTCTCTTGTTCTTGAAAGCAGATATATATAGTATATCCTTATTTACTTCCAAGAGAGGAAGGGAGCGGGAGATAGAGAGATAGAAACATCAAAGATGAGAAAGTCGTCATTGATCGGCTGCCTTCTGCACGCCCCCGACTGGGGATTGAACCCACAACCTGGCCATGTGCCCTGACTGGGAATCGAGCCACGATCTCCTGGATCCTAGATTGATGCTTAACCGCTGAGCCATGCCCGAACGGGCAAGCTGAGAGATTCTTTACAACAGGTCTTCAGTCTTTTGTTGGGAGGTGTTGTCAAGGTCACTTAGAGGGTGCTAGTCAACAGCGTCTGCTGTGGTACATCCTGATTTTTAAACCAAGTTGACCATGGGGGCCACCCACACCCTGGGCTCTTCAGCAGCAATTGTTCTGGGACCTTCTTTCCTTCTCAGACCTTGCTCTCGGTTCTCACTTAGTCCCTGATACTTCCTGATCATCCTGTCTTTGTTTCCTATTTCAGCCTCCATGCTAGTCCCTTAGATGACAGATTCTGGCTTTATACCTTTTATCCTTGACACCCAAAGGCCATTTATTCCCCCATTTTCCAGCTCTTTCTGCTCCTGGTCACTCTGGGTTCACTTGCCTGCCGAGCCCCAGCCTGCACTGACCTCATGCTAATGTCAGGTGGCTGTCAGCTCTGCTCAGCCTGTTCCCTTGGGGAGGACTGGAGAACGGTGCATGATAACAAAAGTGATGATGGTTTATATTTGTCGAACACTTACTATTCTCTTGAGTAGTTTAAATGGATTGTGTAATATTTTAATTGCAAATCTGCCAAGTTTTGTTCTCATTTTGGAAGTGAGAAAAGTGAGGCTCAGTGAAGTTAAAATCAAAACCACACATGTGGTTGAAGGGGACCGGAATATGCCACCCCACTATATGCCAGGATTGAGCAGAAGGATAGTTTTGACCCAAAGGCAATTGAGAATCAACAGACGCAGGAAGAGTCCTCTGCCCTCCCTTTTTCTGCCTCTAAGGAGGACATGCGTTTCCCTCTGTGACAGTGCCTGCCCCCACCCCCAGGAAGGGAAGAGAAGACAGAGTGCACACTGCGATAAGCTCGCATGACAGAATTGACTAAACTAACCTATCTTACAATAGTTCCCCTCGTATTTCCTAGTTACTTCCCCATGATTTACCTCCCCTGAAGCCCAAACCCTCTTTCCTTTGTTAAAATGGCATGTAAGTCTCTAAGTCTGACTGCTTTTTTGAGCTTCACTTTTTTCTGTGAACCTCTGTGCATGTAAATATTAACAAAAGTTGGGTGCCTATTCTCCTGTTAATCTGTCTTTGGTTAGTTTAATTAACATGCCCCTAGGAACTGTGCCTAAGAGGGTACAAGGAAAGTTTTTTCTCCCCAGCATGGTAAAGGTAATTCAGTTCCTGGGCCTCCTGGGAAAGCCTCCCCTTTCAGTAGCGCCTGTCTTCCTTCTCCCTAACCCTGGCCGCTGCCTTAATCCAGACCCTCATCAGCTCATTCAGCCTCGAATGCAGGAGCCTCCCAGTGGCTCGGTGTCCCTGCCCTCAGGCCCTTTCCCCTTGATTCACTCTGTATCTCTACCAGGCAGCTTCTCTAAGGCAGGTCTGAGCCTGCCCGACTCCTGTGCGAAGCTCTTCAGTGGCTCATCCTGTCAACAGGAGAAAGTCCCTGTGCCCATCCTGCTCTCACCAGACTCCCTCTCTCGCAACACCACAGGCTCCTTTGGGACGTGCTTTCTCTCCGCACAGATTCTTTTCTCAAACTTGGTCATCTGCACCAGTGATCTGTTGAACTCACCTTTCCAGGCTTGTCCTGAATAGCACCTTCCCTGTTAGGCACCTCCGGGTGAGTTAGTCACTTCCTCTCCATGCTTCTTGTCTGCTCCTCTCCCAGAGCCTTTGCAACACGGCATTTTAATGATCTCTTTCCACACTCATCTGCCCTCTGCACACCCAGCCTGTGTGCTCCTTGAGGCTGCAGTGTACTCATCCTATGTCCCTGCCACCCAGCCCAGAGGGCGGGAAGGGGCCGTGTAAACGCTTAATAAATGAGAGGCTGACAACTGGCTTTACTCTAAGTGATAAAACAAATGGCTCTTTTATGCCTCATTTATGTGAATTAATTTTGTTAGAATTATATCATTTGGAGCTCGAAAATACCTTTAAGTTTATCTACCCAATCCTATGATTTTTATAGCCAAGGAAAGGATGATCCAGAGTGGTGAAGTCACCTGCCTGCGAGTGGCTGGCCTCCAGTTCCTCTGGGTCAGAGTGCTGTGTGTCATTGCTTGTGGTGCCCAACATTGAAGGAGGAAGACACCTTTATATTGGCCCCTAGAATTGTGTGATGAAGGAAATAGCCATTCCCACTAATAAGACGTGTTTATGGTACTTGCATTTAGTGCTGTGGGCACTGCTGATGTTGCTGAATTAGAATAATTCTAGAGCATTTATTTTTATGTGGAAAGATCATTAATGGTACTCTAAAGTTATTAATGTGGCCTATTATAAATGATGAGAAAAGGAGTTTTTCAATGTTTTGTTTTACTTCCAGGAACACCTGCTTGGATATCAGAGAATGGTTGAAATAGGGGAAAATAGTTCACCTAATGTTGCTATAGAATTATTCCTTTTTTTGTGAAAACCTAAAAATGAGCTATATCAATTGTAATTTTATCTTGGGGGAACAAGGCCTTTGCTATAAAGCAATTTACATCGATCTCTGGCATCTTAAATGTCAAACCAGGGCAACAATCGTACCTGGTAAATGCTGTAGAATCATGATTGCACATAAATAGGTGAGCACTTACTGTTTTGTTTGCTTAGCATTTCCTCTCCCTCTGAGACTGTGTTAATGTATGATTCAAAAGGGAGTTGCACTTTTAAAATTTGATCTCAGCTCCCTGACATTGTGCTTGTCACCGGGCAGGAAGTTGGCATGAGCTGGGCCAATCACAGCACCACATTCCCTGCAACAGTGATTAGTCTGAGCATGGGCATGTGTTGTAAAGTGGGCCAATCAGTCTTTCCCTGTCACATTTTTTAAAAATACATCTTTATTGATTTCAGAGAGAGGAAGGGAGAGGGAGAGAGAAAGATAGAAACATCAATGATGAGAGAGTCATTAATCAGCTGCCTCCTGCACGCCCCCCACTGGGGATCGAGCCCGAAACCTGGGCATGTGCCCTGACCGGGAATCGAACCCTGATCTCCTGGATCGTAGGTCGATGCTCAACCGCTGAGCCACGCCCAGCTGGGCCCCTGACAGTTTTTAAAACAGAAGCTAGTAGAAAGGAAGAAGAGATTCTTTACTTTCTCGCTTTGATGCTGAGAAGGTGCAAATATCTGAACTGCCAGCAGCTTTGGTCTAGCAGGTAGGTAAAGGTATCTGTGAGAATGGAGCCCCGAGCGCAGAGAAGCCGACAGGGGAGGAGGGGAGGAGGGGAGGAGGGGAGGAGGGGAGGAGGGGAGGAGGGGAGGAGGGGAGGAGGGGAGTCTGCCCCTGCCAGAGGGCCTGGCCCAGTGGCTCCTGAGGCTCTTCTCTTCCTGTAGTCTGGGGTCAGGCTATGATGCACATTTTTTCTTTTTTGCTGGTTTGTGTTTTGAAGCTCTGCAAATGGCTATTCAAAAAATCCAGCACATTCAGATTATCTTATGCTTTAGACACGTAGTAATATCTCACTGTGCTTTAATTTGCATACTTCTAATGACCGTTCATGTTCTACAGCTTTTCATGGGCTTGTTTGCCATCTGTATATACTCTTCAGTGAGCTGTCTGTTCATGTCTTTTGCCCATTTTCTAACTGAAAGAAAAAAAACAAGCAAATGTGACTTCTCTGCCCTAGGAGATCACATTGTGTGAGGCAGGCATTTACAGGCATGCCATGTTATTTTTTTTCTAAGTTCTCTCTTACTTCAATATTTACTCTATGTAATAGGAAATCTAAAAAATAAAGTTTGAGAACTGTGTCTAGCCACCTGGCTAAGCTCACCTAACTCCCAGGTACTTTAGTCAGCCAGACAGACTTTTAACCTGAAAAATTAAAAACAAACAACTAAGCAGTTTGATGCAAAAAGTTTTTGTTGAAATGCTTTATAGTAAGAAGAAGAACCTACCTATTTATAGCAGTAAATGCCTTTGAAAAAAATTTGTTTTGTCTTGTGCACATGATCGAAAGTAATAATAGGTACATTAGTCAATTAAATACTCACATTTTGTATTAAATTCTGGAAATCTGAAGGCAGGACAACTGAAATGGCTTTCACTGAGTGTAGCGTACATCATAGAGTTCTTGATGTGGAGAGACTTAAAAATAACATTCCATGGCTTTGATTTCTTTGCGATTTTCCTCCAAGAGATGTTGAGGCCTGGTGAGTAGGTGAAAGGAAATGAAAAGGAGGAAGTCATTGCAATAGTCTCACTGCTGGCACAATGTACATGGACACCTGAGAAAGACAAGAGCAAGGAAAACCACTTCTCCAATACTGCCTACCAGCTTCTGAATTTGTTCTTGCCTGAAGCGTTCTTTCCACAGGCGAAAGGAAAAACAGCAGAAAATGAGAACATTTCTATCAAGTTCTGCCAAGGGCAAACCACTACTTAGATACCCTGACTCTCTTATTGATTTGCTTACTTATTTAATAATGTTTTATTCTCCTACTCTCACCCCCTTCCCTTTTGGCAACCTGCAGCTCGTCTCTGGGTCTGTTTCTGTTTTGTTTTGTTTCTCCATTTGCTTTGTTTTTAAGATTCCACGTGTAAGTGAAATCATACAGTATTTGTCTCTCTCTATCTGACTTATTTTCACTTAGCATAATACTCTCATATTGAAAACTTTATTCTGAATGTATTAGTGTTAAGAAGGTGGATCGATTTGGAAGGTAAACAGAAATGGGAACACACACTGGATTTAAACTCCCCTTTTTGCAGCCCTACCCTGGCCAGGTGCCAGATGGGAGAGCTGGCAGGAGGCTTGGATGAAGTCACTAAAGGAACTCTGGCTAGTGACTCATGATTCAAGTTTGTTTAATTATTTTGGCAAAGTCAATATGTTGCTCATATGTAGTAATAGAAATAATGAGGATATTTGGGTTGATGCTGTCCTGATTTTTTGAGGAGATGCAGCAGAATTTTTGGTCTTAAATGAATAGAAAAAAAAAAAGAATAGATGGGAACTGGGCCCAGGGAAGACATTGGGTGATGACATCCATCGCTTAACTAAAGGTTTAAATGAAAACTGGAATCCTCTGGGAAAAGAAATTCAATCCCCTGGAAAATAATCTTATAATACAGAGGAAATGGCAGACTTTTTGATAACTGTTTCATTTGTGAATATTAAAAATATTTTGTAACTAGGAATTGTTTTATGAATAGAAATTTGTAATTTCCTTGATAACCATCCCTACTTATATATATCTGTGTCTGTTTATGATGACACCAAACTTAATATTTCTCAATTATCTGCAACTTGACTTAGACCCCAAAAGTGAGACAAAATGGCTGAACTGGATGCCCCCAAGTCTATTAACTAAAGCTCTTGCCCTTTGTCCATGAATGTTTTGTGACCTCCTTCCAGTATTTTCTGTCCTGAGTAAAATACCAGACCTCCACTGTCCATCCACTTGCATAAACCATAACCCAGGCACCTTCCTCCCCTCCAGCCTTGCACACCCATGCAGGTCATGCCACGTTGACCTTCTAAATAACTCTCCAGTTTCCCACTCCCCTTGACCCACAGGGGTTCTTTACTTGTGAAATATATGGGCCCCTTTTCAGAATAAGGCTTAAATTCATAAAGTAAAATACGTAGGATTACAAAGAAAATCTAAGTTAAAATACAGTTATCAAAATATTTAACAAATTGAGTTATAATCATTTGTGCTTCTTTATTAATGCATTTTGTAACATCCTATGGTGACAGGCCTAACACCTACAGTAATTTTCAAGTAGTGATGAGCGTAAATGACATCTTCATATATGTGCAACAACGGTAATGGGATCTGAAAACAACTGTGATTCCCCCTGGTTGCAAAGGCACAGGTGCTGCTGATACTACTGTAGTTTGTTGTCTACATTCATCAAGGAAGTACTAATTTTCAATCAGAAGTTGGTGAGAGTAAAGATGTGCTTTTTTTTCCTACCCAAATTCACCGATTTCTGTGGGTCGCAGGCCGAGAACTCCTGCCTCTGTCCGAGCTACCATCACTTCTCATTAGATTTACTGCCGCACTCTCCTATTGGCGCACACACTTGCCTGTGTCCAAACTGTCCTCCACTCTGCAAGCCAAGGTGGTATTTTCAAAATGCAAAATTTGTTGTCACCTGTCCCCCTCACACTTACACCTCAGCCCCCTTCCATTGCCTTTAGAATAGAGACCAAAAGCCTGGGTCCCAGCCACAGGGGCCCCTGGTTGTGGATGGTCTTCAGTCTCTTTGACTGCAGGGCATTTGCATATGTGTTTCCCTCTGCTAAGAATGCTCTCCATGCCCTTGTGCCCCGAGTCCCCTCTTCAGGAAATCAGCTCAACCATGGCTTGCTCCAGGAGGCCTTCCCTTGCTCCCTGATGAGTTCTGGGTTCTCCCTGATGAGTTCTGGGTTCTCCCTGATGAGTTCTGGGCTCTCTCATACTTCAGAGGTGATGTAGCATTTATCTGTGCGATTCTTTGCCTAGTGTCTATCTGCACCCATCAGCTGTGGGTTCCGTGAGAACGGGCTTATGTTATCCCCAGGACAGTGCCTGGCACATAGTAGAGGCTCATTAAATACTTGTAGAACGAAGAACTGAGTGACTGAACAGTTCCAGCAAGCATTTTAGAAGCAGAAAATACAGTGATGTGGTGGGGGTTGGGGTGAGCAGGAAAGGAGAGAGTTAGAGGCAGACACATGCCAGCAGAGAGAAGTGATAATCTCTTGTTCTCTTGTTTGAGGAGACAAAGCCTCAAAAAGCAAAGAAGTAGCCTAAAACAGACACTCCCTCCCTCTAAACTGAAACCTTTCAGTATAATTAAAAAGGGAGTTTTATGTACATTAGTAGTCCCTGAGAGCACCCCTGTGTTACAGTTGAGAACATTAATTTGTGTTTCTAAGTTTAACCCTAAGTATTAAGCAAAGATTATATTACATTATTGTATTCACATAGTAAAAAAAAAAAAAAAAAAAGCCATAAAAATAATGAAAATCCAGATTTGCTATTGAAAAAAAAGTCATTTGGAAAATAATCTGATATATCAGGTCAGATGACTACACAGTGTGTGTGTGTCTTGTACAGTGTGTGTGTGTGTGTATCCTAGAAATATATTCTTTGATGCTGACATTTAGATATTTAATTCCTTATGGATCTAAAACATATTCTGTTAGCAACATAACCAAGAAGTAGGATATTTAGTGGGTTGATGACACCAGTACAAATGATATTAATGAGGTCAAATTATGGATAATTTTCTCATAAACTGTGTTCCATGACACAGATTTCATTCCCACCTCCGTCTGGACATGGTGCAGATGCAGGCCTAGGGGATTGAATAAAAGTGGATGGAAATCCATCCTCGATAATTAATAAGTAAACTACGGTTGACTTATATAACATAATTTTGAGTACCTACCATGTTGAAGGCTTGGTAGTAGATCCTGGGAACGTGTGAGGATCCCATAATAGCATTGGACCTGTTTTCCTATATTGATGGATGCATTAGTACTGAAGTTGGACTATTGTACGGGGACTCCTTTTATGGAGAAAGATGTACAAATGTTAGTCATTGGTTGGCAAAAGCAGAACATTTTTATCCTAAACCCCCATAGAGAAGATGATCATTAGACATTCACTCTATACACCTTCAACACATAAAGCAAAGCCAGGAGCTGCAACTCCGTGCTGTTTCAGGGAGCACTTGCAATCCTTTTAGGGAGCATCTCCAGAGCATTGCCCAGGATTTGGATTCAAACAAAAAGTCAACTGTTTGGCTTATTTTCATATCAGATGTTCATTATTTACTTAAAGTGAAACCACATACAATCCTCCCTCCTGTGGACTAAGTTGGTGAGCCCAATCCAGAAAAGCGATGGACTCTGGCTTCAGTGACACTTGGCCCTATTTTCATTCCCTCTTTTGCACTGAGTTTGGACTTAGCTGCCTGAAACAATGCCTATGAAGCTGTCATACTCTGTTTTGTCAAAGTGACTCAAGCACCTTTGGGCTGGGACCATTGAAATGATGGACTGTTATGATCTTCCCTCTTAATGCTCATTTAATGCCTATTCAGGGAGCACTTCATTTACACCTCATTTACATGCTAGACAATTTTGGGTGAAAATTCAGTATTGCTCTTGCATGGGAGCCCTGTTTTATTTAAGTAAGATGAGCCCCCTTTTTACCGTTAAGTGCTAGTCTGGACTGTGTGTTTCTAAACTGTTCTCAGGAAGACTTATCGCAGGAATTATATGACAGTTTTTAATCAAAATAATGCTCAGGTTTCAAAGGAGGAAAACAGGGTGAAACAAGGAAGCATTCATATTTTGTTTATGGTAATTCTTAAGAAAAATGCAGAAGAATTACAGTCTTGTGTAATCAAACATAGCCTAGAGGTTTATTACCTTACCCATGTCCTAAATTGAATAGACAGTAAGAATACAAATGCTAATATAACACAAACCTCAGAGCAGTCAGTCAGGTGTGTTGTATTAACAGCAGTTTCAGAGATTTTATAAATATTGCTTCTGATTTTTGTGTCAGAGAATTAAACACATAGAAGGTGACTTTATGTATTTACAGGGATAAATCAAAATTTAAGATTAAAAAAAGGAAAAGACTCTAATGGCCTATAGAGATCTCATCATACTTAGATATTGAAACCAAAGAAAAGTCTTTTTCAGGTCAGTGTTTTATTATGTTGAAGGAGTTACTGGGGAGCAAATGAGGTCTCTTTCCTTAGAAGTTAAATAAATAGAGACGCGTATTTCACCTACTTACAGGGATTATAAATGACCAGGATGAGAATGTTAAGGGCATTACCATGAGGACAATGTCAATCACTTTTAGTCCATATTTGTTTTTTAATGGGTGTGTAAAACAACAGAACATACGATTCTCAGACAGTTCTTTTAATTAAAATTGGAAATGAAAGAATTATTTGGGGGATGTTTCTCTGAATGGAGAATATTGATATTTTTAATTGAATTCTGAATTGAGTTTCCAATAAATTGAAACGCAGGGATTTCTCTCCAACCATGTGAACTATTTTAGCTGATTAATGACTGATCATTTCGAGAGTCAAAAGGACTGGAACCAGCTTTGCATGTGAGAAAATGAGCTCCTGTGTTTCCATTTTAAGAGTTTGTTCAGCTGTGGTTAGAGATACATTAACAACAAATAGATTTCAAAGTTAGGGTGTTGATATTACTAATTTATAATGGCTGAGGTAGTTGGCAATTATTTAACCTGTGTAATCACACCTCTGTCCTTGCCAACCTCAGTTCCATACCTATGACTTTGAAATGCTGTTTCCCCTCTGTAATTATGAAGCTGGAAATGACCCTGCACCTGGGTCACAGTTCTTTGTACCTTCCAGTCTTCCACGGATATAAAACCCCAGGATTTGGATGATTTGGATGAGTGTTTTATTTTTGGTCTACACATCGTGAGATCGCCCTTGTAAACAGGCCTCCCTTTTATAAAGATGACTCAAGACCGAGAAGGGATTTGCACTCCCCGTAGTAAAGGTATTATAAAACAGCAGAAGGAAAATGGAGAATACAAAAGCAAAAGAAAATTCTTAAAGCAGCACAACAGAAAGATTTTTTGTAGCCACGGAGAACCCTTTAGCACCCTAAATCCCACGGCAACCATGGTGTTCGCAGCCTCGTGAGTAGTGAGTGCAGAGCTGGCTCTGGATAAAATAAGGAAGCAGGTCCCTGATTGTCGTTTACTTGTTTAGCCTCCCAGGTTGGCACTGGTTTTTCTTCCAGGAGCTTCATTTCTACACTCCTTCCACTTCAGGTGCTCAGCACCCCCTGTGCTCTTTTTATCTTCATTTAGACAGTAAAACTGGTTCTCCCAACAGCCTGGTCCCCTCACAGGGGAGCACAGAACCCATAGCTGTTATTGTTGGCCAGCAGATGCAGCAACGTCTGTAGAATTTCCCCAGACTCTGTACGGTCACCTGATCAGTTGTGCACTTTGCTCATTTAGGATATAATTTTAAACACACCATTTCAGGTCTCATAAAGCAAAAGAAATGACAGCTGGAGGCTGGCAACGTGGGAACTGAGGCCACGAAGAAGGAAGCAGAGTTGAAACATTTATTTGTGTATCCTTGCTTACTCATCCTTTTAAAAAATTGATTTGATAAAAGTTCATTTTAATCTTGTCATAGAACCAGCACTTGGTTTTGTTGGTTGTCTCTATTTTATTTTTGTTTTCTATGTCATTCATTTTTTCATTTATATTTTTATCAGCCTCTTTGTTTTTACCTAATGTCCTAAATTAGATGCTTAGCTCTTTAATTTTTAGTTTTTGTATTATCTACCATAGGTATTTAAGGATACACATTTTGCTCTATGTTCTATTTTTGCTACATCCACAAAGTTTAATATGTAGTATTTTTATGATCATTTATTTCTGAGTATATCTAAATTTATATGATTTTTTTTTCTTTGAGTTATTAGGACTTTGTTCTTAAAATTTCCAAATGTGTGGGTCCTCCCCCATTTTTTAAATTGACTTCTAGTCCTTCACAATTGAATCATTTTGTGTTCAAAGGACAGGTTCTAGTTGATGTGGATTTTTTTGAAATTTGCCGAGACTTGTTTTGTTGGCCTAGAATTGTGGTCAATTTTTGTACGTGTTCTGTATATGCTCAGAAAGAGTGCATATTCTTTAATTGTTGGATCCAGGGTTCTATTTTCCTCCAACAAACAAAACCTGTAAATGATGCTGTGAAATAAGCTATATCTGTGTTGAATCTTCTCCCTTTGCCCCTCCAGACTGACTTCTTAAGTTTCTTCACCCTGCTTTGTGTTTCAGAAGGCTGACCTGTATATACTTTATCAAGTACTCTTTACCCCTGGGCTTTCTTGGGATATGCCAGTGGGAGCTATGGGCAGAGATTGGAAAGAGGTAGAGAGAAAGGTCAGAATATTAACACATTCAGCTCTCTATTGCTGGGCCATTTTGCAATCCTCTGTCAATGGCTACAGAGATTGTCGGGCACCCTCTCTGTTAGCTACAGCTCCCACTGGTGTTGGTAACCAAGCCCTCTCCTGGTCCCTATAGGCCTTGGAGCCTGCTCTTGTTGCTAGGCCTGGGTGTTCTTCTCCATCCATTCTTGGTTGGGGTCCCTTAACCTTACCCATAGCTTGTGAATGTTTAATTAAACTGTCTTTCTTCCCCTCATCTGAGTATGGCATCACTTTTTGCTAGGACCCAACCAATAAAATCTCTGGGCTCATTTTTGCCTACTTGACCTAACAATAACTGAGAAAGATGGATGGGATTTTCCACTACGATAGTGGGTTTGCCAATTTCTATGCTCTCAATTACAGCAAAAATACAGTTCACACATTGATCAGACTTTGATGGTACCCCTGGCAGGGTTCAAAGTTCATCAGGGTACCATGCACACAGAGGAGGAGTGGGGTACAAGCCATTGCCATAGGGCGTCAGGCCCTGCCTCACTGCCTCTGCCTCCCCCAATTCATTTCTGAAGGATCATCATGAACTCCTTGTAGAATCTGTCCTGCCCTATCTCCTGAACCAATCAGGAAATATAGCCAAGGTTCAATATTACTCCTCCCCTACTTCTTGCTTATTCAGTGGAACTTAGAATTAATTTGCTCCCTCCTGTCACAAGATCCAGTGGCTCAGATACAACCAATCAGTCTCTCATTTATTCTTAAGGCACATTCACTATCTGTCAACCCATGGCCCAAAGAAAGGGCCCAGGTATCTGAGTTGCTTTTGGACTATCTTCTCCCTCACCTCATCTCCAATCCATTTCAATGACTCTATTGGCCTCCTCTGAACCCCAGTGTAGTGTATAAGGGCTGGATTTCTACCTTTATTTTGTTGGTGCTACTCTGTAGGGGTAGAATCTTAACCTGGAGGAAGGTCAGGGCAAAGGGATGGAGCTGGGTGGGGTAGAGGGTGAAGAATTGAGAATTTATCCTCAAGTGTTGATTTATTTATAGAGAAGAAGTTGAAAACCATATTTCAGCTCTAGTGAAATATTCTCTGGATTCGTTCCCAGAAAACACACACACACACACACACACACACACACGGTTTTGCCTAAGGGACGAGCTCTTCAATGGTATAAATAATATAAATTGGAGCAAAAGAACACATTTTAAACTTTAGCCCTAAGATAGGACCCAAAATTAACATCCCTTCCCCCTAAAAAGTAAACAAGCATTCCCCTCAAAACAACAAATCAGCAAAACAAACTCTCAAAGAACCCTACAACTGGCAGGTTCACACACTCATTCTGCAGCTAATAATAGAAATACCAGCCAAATCTGACCGAATCTTGAGCCATCCATTTGGATGCAGGAGATCGTCTACAGTGTGAGAGAAACTGAAGATAAAATAGCCACCAAATTATTTGGAGAGAAAATGAGCCAAATGCCCAACCAAACAAAGATATGGATTGAAACGGCATGGCTGAATACACCGAGTTATGTAAGAGTCTGAGAGAGAATTCATAGGGTTTCTGGAAACACAGTTTCATCAAGAGCTGAAGGAAAATGAAAAGGAAGACAGCAGGCATAATTGCCGCGAGCAATCGTTTCCTGCTGAGACAGAAGAGTTTCACCATCAGCTCCGTTAGAGCACATCCAGGCAAATACAGAAAACATGGAAATAAATGCTCCTCATAAAATCCAGATGAGAGGACAGAAGGGCACCCGGAGACGTGCCATGTGTAGCAGAAAAGAGAGTGGGCAAAGGCCAGAGAGGGTGATAACAGAAAAAGAGAAGTGAGAAAATTACATCCCTGTGGGCATCATTAGGGCGAAGGGAAGCAGGTAAATGGAAGATGCTTAGAATGTAACAGAGCAAAACACCCAGAACACCCCAGGTCAAACCCTGTTAGAGCAAATAGTGCCACAAAGAAAATGTCTTTATAACAAAAAAGCGAGGAGTGTAAGCACAGGAGAAAAAGTGGCAGCTAGAAGTCGGGAGAACTGGTCATAATTCTGGTTCTTTCACCACCTGGCTCCGTTTCCTTGGGCACACTTGCTAACCTTTCTCCCGCAGGCCTTTCTGTAACATCAAGGACTTAGCCCAGAGCAGTGATCTTTAACTGTTTTGCAGCCTGACCCCTTTAAGAATCTGATGAAATTTGTAAATCTTCTTTCCAGAAAAAGTTGACAAGGGCTTATACTAGATTTTTCATATCATTTCCAGAGAGTCATATATATTTTGAAAGGAGACATTAGAATTTAGGTTGAGAATTGTCACCTTGACTGGTCTCTTATATTGTTTCCAGGTTGGAAAACCTATGGTTCTATGATTTCAAGGTGGTTACATGTCACTTAGTTCAAATAATATTTAATTCAACATAACTCCAATGCAAGGCAGGCTGTTGGAGCTTATGTAGAGGGGTTTCCAATATTCAGTAGGAAGAAGTACATGAGAAAGGCAGAGAGGGAGATTGCCAAACTAGCACACAACAGTTTGCTCTTTCTCTTTCAGCAGCACTGGGTTTTTTATCCACTCAACATTTCAGTGAAATTTAACCTGACCTATTATCAGGGCTTGTCTTGGCTCAATTCTTTTTATTCTGATTATCTCGATTCCTTGCCTTGCCCCATCCTCTCTCTCTCTTTATCTGACCTTATGCCTCATCCCCCTTTATCTGACTTTTTTCTTTTATGAAGTGATGAAGTGATTAAGGCTAGTGCTTTGAAGGTGGATGACTTTAGAAAGAACTTTTCATGTGCCAGAGGTAGTGCCAGGACAGAGAGAACTATAAAGAAATATGAGACACAATCTCTGCTCAAGGAATTTATAATGTAGTTGGGAAGATAAGATATGAAATAATCATAAAGAATTAGATTACAAGAGAGAAGATGACAGTACAGGAGGTATCTTCAAAGGGTTTGTCTGTCATGTGGATGAACCTCACGGGCCATTAACCTTATAGGTTTAGAGGAAGATGAGATCCGCAGGCCTGGGAGGGCGTCATGGAAGGGATGCATCTCGGTGCTGGGCAGGGGCCTGGCCCGGAGGGATATGTATGGTATGAATGACTGGGGAGATTCAGCAGGGAAAAAGGGGAGAGGACGTTTGTCTTAGTCAATTTGGGCTGCTATAGTAGAATACTACAGACTGGGTAGAAACAGAAATGAATGAAGTTATTAGCTTGGCAAGAAGACAATGTAGACATTGAAGGCTGGGAGAGGTACATTACAGCGATTGGTGGTTTTACCAAGAACACAAATAGTAGGGAGCAATGAGCAAAAAAAGCCCCAAACTAGGCAGCACAACAGAGATAAATAAAATACACAGTAAAAAAGCAAATAATAAAATGCTGTAATTTGTCCTTCCAGCATGGTGAGGGGAGCTGAGACTAGAAGAATAGATTAGAATTCATGAGCCATTTGCTTGGTTTTGAACTAGCTGAGCCTGGCTGGTTGGAGGGGCTGGAGACCTCGATTATGCTCCCTTCCAACCCTGAGATCCCTGCAGAATGGATCCTCTCTCTCATTCTTTCTCCTAAGAGGCTCACCATTTCTTTTTTTTTTTTTTAAAGCAGCAGTTTGGGGCCTGGCATGGTGCTAGAAGTTCCCCCACAGGTTAAAGACAAAGAGAGAATCTTAAAAGCAGCAAGAGAAAAGCAGTTAGTTACCTACAAGGGCGCACCCATATGACTGTCAGCTGATTTCTCAATAGAAACCTTGCAGGCCAGAAGGGAGTGGCAAGAAATATTCAAAGTGATGAAAAACATGGAACTACAACCAAGATTGCTCTACCCAGCAAAGCTATCATTTAGAACTGAAGGTCAGATAAAAAGCTTCACAGGTAAGAAAAAGCTGAAGGAGTTCATCACCACCAAACCAGCACTACAGGAAAAGTTGAAGGGTCTTCTTTAACAAGAAGCTAATGAAGAAAAGAGTCTGATGAACTAAATAGATCCAGAGACACTGATGCATGTAACGGACTATCATATTTCAGAGGGAAGAGTGAAGGGGGGTGGAGGGTGGGAAGAGATTAACCAAAGGAGTTATATGCATATATGCATAACCCATGGACACAGTCAATAACAGGGTGAAGGCCTGGGAAGGGGGTGGGAGCGAGGTGAAGGGGGTCAATTGGAGGGAAAAATGGGACATCTGTAATACTTTTAACAATAAAGATAAATTAAAAAAAAAAAATTTTCCGCGCATTACCTTTCATCTTCTCAAAGCCCTGCAAGGAATATATGCGGAAACCAGAGATGGGGAGGTGCCTGCCCTCAGGTGGCTCAGCTGGTGTGGACGACACAGCCAATCTCAGTCTTTCTGACTGTGTTTGGTGCCCCTCCTGCTACAGTCTAGCACTTCTCCTGTCCTTCCTGTCCTGTGGCTTCCTGTGCCCTTGACACTTGATAAATGACTTCTGTTTGAGAGGCAAGGCAAACACCTCATAAAAGTGAGCACCAGGGAGCCAAATGGCCTAGAAATATCCCTTTCCTTGGACAAATGGCAGGGACATCCTTTTAGTTACCTACTTCTGGGACTGCCTCAAATCAGGGTCTGCTAAGGATATTATTTAAGAAACAAGGTTGCACCTTGTCCTGCCAGAAAGTAGGAATGTGCTTAAAACAAAACAAAACAAAACAAAACAAAACAAAACAAAACAAAACAAAACAAAACAAAACAAAACAAAAAACAAAACAATTTTCAGGGAGGTGGGGCATAACTCTGCACTCCTTAAATGTGGGTGGTGCATAGTGACTGCTTTTTGGAGAGTACAGTGTGGAAAGAACCAGGGTGGGGGGGAATAGGAGGTGGGGAGGGAAGAGTAACTCTGTAGTAGAGATATCTGACAGATACTACCTCAGTCAGCTAATAGAGGTCAACATCCAGAGTCCTGTTAATAGTCTACACTCTTGATATCATGGGATGAAAATGGCACTTTATGCCTGTGGTCTTCCTCCCAAACCCCCACAACTGCAATAGAAGGGCATCCTACAAAATAACCGCCCAGCCAGCATTCCTCAAAACCGTGAAAGTATCAAACACAAAGAAAGTCTGAGAGACTGGCAGAGCCTGGAGGAGCCTAAGGAGACATGATGAAATAAAAAAAAGGACATCAGGATAAAAATAAGGAAATCTGAGTAAAATACGGACTTTTGTTAAAAATAATATATCAATATCGGTTCATTAATTATAGCAAATGCACGATATTAACGTAAGATGTTAATAACAGGGAAAACTAGGTGTGGAGTATATGGAAACTCACTTGTCATTTTTCTCTAAATCAGAAACTGTTATAAATAGTAAAGTTTATTTAAAAAAACAGGCTAAATTCTATTAGCAAGATATTTTGAGCATGAATTTAAAATGCCCAGTGTGGACAGGGAATGTGTCTGTGATGTTGTCTCTGGTAACTCCAGTCCTGTTCTTAACCTTGAGCCATAGCAAGGGCTGTCGGGCTTGCCTTTGGCAAGGCTTTGTGGACAAGGCAGCCCCCAGGGAAGTCAGTGGCACAGGAAAGAAAATCTTGTACTTTCTTTATCCCTGGGACTCTCGCATATGAGCTGCACGTGTTGTATGTAGAGGTGAATGGTTTAGGAGCTTGAGCTGAATTGTCTGGGCCAGGGTTCCTGGCCTTCCACACACCCATGGGCCCACTTTCATGCTTACACTGCTTCTTCCTACAATGCCCTTATTTTTGCCAACTCAACCTCTATCTTCTGTTTTTAAAATTTTTAAATTTATCTTTATTGTTGAAAGTATTACAGATGTCTCTCCCCCCAGTGACCCCCTCCACCCTGCTCCTACCCCCTCCCCAGGCCTTCACTGCATTATTGTCTGTCCAGGGGTTATGCATACATGTATATAAATTCTTTGGCTAATCTCTTCCTGTTCCCCCCCTGAATGACATCAATCTGCTGCATGCTTCAGTGTCTCTGGAGCTGTCCTTTTAATGGCATTTTCAATGAGCACTGATTATGTGCCTTGCATTGTGCTAGGTGCTGGGTCGATCACACTTACATTCCAGGTGGAAAGAAAGATGATAAAAGTAAACTGATGGATGATTATAAATTATGATAAGCCCCTTTAATGGAGCAGAGTGCTACGTTAGACAATAAGAGAGGGGTCCTAATTTAGATGAGATAATTAGCAAAAGCTTTACTGAAGGGAGGACATTTAGGTTGAGGCCTGAAGGAAGTAAAAGAGAAGTCATGCAAAGTGTGAGGGAACAGCATGTGCCGGGGCTCAGAGGCAGGAGTGAGGTTTGCGTGTTAGAAGAACCGAAGGAACCCCAGAGTGGCTGAATGTGGTGAGGGAGGGGGAGGGGCACAACATGAGGGTGTGGAAATAAATTCAGCAGTTACTCAATGGCTAGCAAAAACCGCACACTTAGCCCGCCTAGACAGATCTGTTCTCTCCGCTAAGCGTGACCCACCATCCACAAGCCTGGGGGTTATCACTGATTCTTCTTTCTCTCTCCTCCACCTCTACTCCTTCAGTTATTCCTGTTGGCTCCACCCCAGAACACATCCTTCTCAGCATCTCCACTGCTTTGTTTATGCCTGTGGCTGGTGCAAAAGAAAAAGCGCAGAAGAGTATTCACTCTTTTAGGCTCAACAAAGACTTTCTCAATGAGCCTGTCCCTCTGAAAAACTCTAAAGTTGGAAGGTTCTGAATTTCAGTTCTTGCCCAAGGAAATGCTGCCTGTAGAATATATGCATCTCTTCTAAAATCAGGCTTTCTAAAAATAAAAAAGGTAGAGAACAATTTTCACATTTTATAGATATATCTACCCCAGGCATTTCCAGTTGTCATAATGGTAAATAATGCCAGCCCTTATATTTTATTCCACCAAAACTCAGATTAAAGGAAATATAATCTATAATTTACATTTATAGCAACCTAAATTGAAACCTCACTGTCTTTGACTCTTTGATCCCTTAGGGGTCAAACCTATCAAGTATATTATTAAAATTTACTCAATTCTTTATTAAAGAAGTATTGAATTAAAAAAATATATTTGTGGAGAACCTGCTGTGTAACGCCATTGTGTTAAGTGCGGGGGCCTGCTCTGCTTGGAATTGGAGGAGACACAGCAACCAGGACATCACATCATTTCTACATTACAGTAATGGTGCTGTGGAGAAAAGGAAGTGGGGTGTGGGGGTGAAGAGATGTAACAGCAGGAGGTCCTGTTTCGGGAGGCTAGGGGAGGCCTCTCGCTAGAGATGTGATAACGGACTAGGGGCCGCATGCAGTGGCCCAGGCGAGGGCCAGCGAGCACGAAGCCCACTTGCTTCCTGAGTCGCAGCAAGAGGCTCAGGCAGGAGGCCAGCGGAGGGGTGGAGGGTAAGGAGTGAAGGCGTCCGTGCAGGGGACTGAAGGAAAGGTCCCTATGTGGGGCAGCCACGGGGTAGCACATAGTACTCAATGCCATAGTAACAATAGCTACCAATTATAGAACATATATTACATTCTCTAATGTTTTCTTTCTTTTTTAAAAAAAGTATCCTGTTCTTGTTTCATGGCTACGATATCTTCTATCTTTCTGAGGGTTTAAAAAAGTCTTTTGGTGCCTGGTTTGTTTCTCCCTCTAGTTCCTTTTCCCTGTTTGTTTGTTTTTTCTCTGTCTGTCCTGCTGGAGGTTATTGTTCCTGGGGTTTGTTCTGGTGGTTCTTGGTCGTTGTTCTGGTGATCCTTGGTTGTTCTGGTGGTCCTTGGTGGTTGTTCTGGTGGTCCTTGGTGGTTGTTCTGGTGATCCTTGGTGGTTGTTCTGGTGGTCCTTGGTTGTTGTTCTGGTGATCCTTGGTGGTTGTTCTGGTGGTCCTTGGTGGTTGTTCTGGTGATCCTTGGTGGTTGTTCTGGTGGTCCTTGGTTGTTGTTCTGGCGATCCTTGGTTGTTGTTCTGGTGATCCTTGGTGGTTGTTCTGGTGATCCTTGGTGGTTGTTCTGGTGATCCGTGGTGGTTGTTCTGGTGGTCCTTGGTTGTTGTTCTGGTGATCCTTGGTGGTTGTTCTGGTGGTCCTTGGTTGTTCTGGTGATCCTTGGTTGTTCTGATGATCCTTTGTTCTCCACTGACCAGCCAACCCGGCCCTCTGAGTGAACACACACGGCTGACAGTATGTTTTGTGGGTTCTCTCTGTTTGTTTGTTTCACCACTGCAGAGTGATTGGTGGTTAGCTGTTTTTTTTGTTGGGGGGACCCTTAAATGTAGGATTATTCTTTGAAGCTGTTCAGTTTCTCTAAAACTGAGCCTTTCAATATTTCATTGGGGTGAGTTGGGGTTGGGAGAGGGAAGGTAGAGAATTATGTGGCTGGATGTCAGCATCTGGGAGCAGGACAGGGAATGAGCCAGGGGTCCCGCCGTTCAGGAGGCACACTTTCATGGGGTCTCCATTGTTGGTCCTATACCTTACTCCCATCATTCTCTTCAGGTCTCTCCGCCTTAACTCCTCCAGGAAATGCTCTTTAATAATACCAAGATGCTTACAACACACAGAACAATAACTGATAGCATTTCAACCCAGGGAAGGGTAGTTCCCTTGCACAGGTTTGGGCAAACCAGTTCAGGTGCAAAAGGCAGTCTTTTTGGGCTCTCATCCAAAACTCAAACAGAACACACAGGTACTCATTTATTTTTAGATTTCAAATTGTTCAGGAAACAACGTTCCAGCTTTCTATAGCCTTGATTGTTCAGGTTTTATCCAGGTTCATAAGGAAATGTTTTGAAAGACCACAAGAAAGTCTGAATTGGAGAGAGTGCCGAGAGAAAGGCGTGGGGGAGGGGGATCTTCTCTTTTGATGACAAGCAGGAAGGATGGAAGACATTGAAACTTAGCCAGCCTTGACATATTTCTGGCCCCATTCTACAGCCTGAGGTGGTTTGGCTAAACGTCAGAATGTGGGGGCATTTCTTTGAATCCAGCTTTATTGCATAGGGAACATATAGGAGAAATTCCATTTTGATGAATTTCAAAGTGTGATTTATTTATTTATTTATTTATTTATTTATTTATTTATTTATTTTTGCTTTGAGAATTCTAGCATTTTTCTAGAAAAGCAGTATGGAAACAAGTAGGAACAATGATTGTGGAAGTGGGAAACCTGGGTTCCTGTGCTGGCAAGTCCCTAACTCCCAAGCCCAGCATATGCCCCATAAGCTTGCACTGCAGCTACCCCACAGTTGTAGCCTCCTTACTATCTTGTTTCAGAGGCACCTATGTCAAGGACCAGAGTCAGATGCAACTTAACAACCTGGAATTCCTTACTGATGCTTTATGAGAAATGCTTTCAGAGTGGGAACTGGGCCTTCTCCGTTTTAGACACAACTTTAGTTAAATGAATTTGATAAGAGAGCACAATGGTTACTTTGATATTTTAGGTGGGCACCTATTACTATAGTGGGCATTAGGGGTAAAATGTGTTGTTTGTTTGTTTTTAAAAAAAGCTTTTTAATATTTTATCATGTTTACAAAGTGGAAATTAAAGAGCTTTTAAAAAAAGATATGTATGCAGGATTATTTTGTTCATTTCTAAAAAAATTTATTATGGAAATTTCAAGCATATGCACAAAAATAGAAAGAATACTAAAATGAACTGCTATGGATTGAACGTTTGTGTGCCCCTCACCCCCAAACCCTCATCCTTAGTGATGGTATTTGGAGGTGGGGCCCTTGGGAGGTGATTAGGTCAGGAAGGTGGAACCTCGTGATGGAATTAACACCCTTATAAGAAGAGACAGCAGACAGCTTGCTCATGTGAGGACACTGAGAAAAGGTGCACGTAAACCAGGAAGAGGGTTCTCCCTAGACAATCTACCAGAACCTTGATCTTGAACTTCCAGCCTCCAGAACTGTGAGAAATAAAGGTTCATTGTTTAAGCCACCCACTCCGTGGTATCTTGTTACAGTAGCTTGAACTGCTATCTACCCATTTCCATTACAAAAATTAAGATCTCTTGGCCAATCTTATTTCCTCTATTAATCCTTACACTTGTTCCTCCGTATGATTTTGAAGCAAATTAGAGATTGCATAATTTTATTCATAAGTTTTTCAATGTATTCTCTAAAAGATAAGGACTCTTTCTCCAACATTTTGTAAGGAAATTTCAAGTATACAGCAAAGTTGAAACCTGAATGCTCCATTGCCTAGATTCTGCTGTTACCATTTTGCTGTCCTTGTTTTGTCACATATCTATCCCACTATCCATCCATCAAGTCATCTTGTTTTGCTTTTGATGCATTTCAAAGTACTCTTCCCTTTAAATACTTCAACATGCATATCATTAGCTAGAGTTTAATATCTGTTTATAGTTTTTTAACCTATTGAACATAACATTCACATCAGTGAAATATATAAATCTGAAGTAACCATTTGTTACATTTGACAAACATAATCCAAACCCCCCATGAAGATATAGAAAATTATTATATAACAATCAGAAAATTATATAACAATCAGGGCTATGGATATATATGTAGAAAATCCACCCCCACAAGCCCTCCCAACCCCATTCTCATGTTTTTACAGTATTGAGTAGTCAAAACAGTATTTTTGAGGATTTATCTTGTCTGCAGTAACAGAAAATTAACATAATATTTGCTTTCTCAAGAAAGATTGATTTGTTTTCCCCCCAAATGTCTTGGCTTTAAAGAGTGCTTCCCAAGCTTGGCAAGGGGTCTTCATATCTCCAAGCTAATTTTCCGATGTGGTCCTTGAAAACTGTTGTTTGAGCAAAGGGCTCTATTGCTAAAGGAAGTTTGGAAACCAGCGTTCTAGTCTTTTCAGCTCCAAGTTTATGGGCATTTGCAAACATATTTGGCCTCAGTTTCCTGGGCAGTTGTCCACTTAGGAGTGCCCAGAATTAGCTTGCTCATGAGAGCCATCTGCCTAATCTTCCCTTGCAAAGAAGTCCCAGGCTTTGAAGGTTCTTTGGAAGTGTAGCCAGGAGGTATTCAATTATTTTCTTATTCCCACCTTCAGCCAATAAAACTCTAAACTGAGAACCTTCCTCAGATAATAATCAAAGGTACTTTAGACCCCATCTTTTCCTTAAAATACTAAAGTACCTTGTAATCTAGATGGCAGTGGACATTCGTTGTCCCCCGAAATTCAGATGAGATGGGATTGAATGCCAATGCCATCCCAAGTGCAGGAGTCACCTCTGCCCTTGACAACCCCACCGGGCTCCTGGAGCAAGCTTTGTTTTCATGTCACTTGCGGCCTGAGCTCTTCCATCTGCAGGGCCTGAGTCACCTCCCTGTCTTATGCACGTGTTCTTTTGAGTTCCACATCAACCCTAATGTGCCATTTCAGCCCCTTTACTTAGATTTCCACTAAAACTGACTCCCACAAAAACTTTTGGGTATATAGCAGACATTTTGAGGCTTACATCAAAGAAGTGCAAACATCTTTAAACATTTTAATTCCAGACATTCCGATATCTAAAAAAGCTTTTATCTATTACTCATATTGCTCAGCTGTGCACTCTCTTCTTTCCCCTGAAACTCTTATTTGTTTCTTATGCAGAATAGTTTTATTTTCTCTCTCTTTCCTTGCCTTCCTCCAAGTGGCCCTCAGCCAGTAGGCTTCTTAAGTCTTTTCCTCATTGCTTCCAGGGGAGTAATAGTGCCAGCTTTAGGCAGGACGCTTAACCTTTCTGACTCTACAGTCTCATTTGTAAAATGGAAATGGAGATAATGCCAGATGTGATAATATATGTGAAAGCATTTTGTATCCTAAGAAGTGTTTGTATAAACAACTTAAATGTCCATCAGTGCATGAGTGGATAAAGGAAATGTGGTATATCCACATAATGTAGTATTTTTCAACCATAAAGTCAGTGGCAGAGCTGGAATTTGAACCAAGCCTTGGGTCTAAAACCCTGTGTCAACCAT
Organism: Miniopterus natalensis; assembly: GCF_054644295.1. Taxonomy (NCBI): domain Eukaryota; kingdom Metazoa; phylum Chordata; class Mammalia; order Chiroptera; family Miniopteridae; genus Miniopterus; species Miniopterus natalensis. The sequence goes on from NC_142088.1 coordinate 40,090,357, forward strand.
TTAGGGTGACATTAGCCGATTTGTGTCAAAGCCTGAAAGCCTCTTTGCCCTGAGGCTCCCTGTGCTGCATACCACTGATTTTGGGAGGAAGATGCTCTGACTCATATATTTTAACCTCATTGCTGCACACCCTCAATTCATAGCTGTGGGTGGCCGTCCCGAACTGATGTTTACCTTTAAGCCTGCTTACCCTATTGAGCAGGGTAGGTGAGATTGAGATGAGTAGCTAACGGTGGGATCTTCAGTTGAAAAGTCACCAGGTGGAGTCAGGGCCCAAGAGGCCACGGGAAAACTGGAGTTATGAGGGGAAAGCAATTGTGGCTAATCTGAGAGGCTGGGTGTTAGCAGAGCAGAGCAGAGCCTGCCAAAGCAAGGAGGAGGGTGAGAGAGAGAGAGAGAGAACTAGAGCTGCTGCTTTAGGTGCTGCCCTGGCCAGCTTAGGTCCCATAGTAGAAGTCCTGGGTGTCTGTGTCTCAGTCAGAAGATTCTAGCTGAAACAAAGGAGAGAGTCTATGTATTAAAGGACAGACACAGATGAGGGTCTTGTAGCAGATGCTCAGGAATGTTAGTTATGTTCTCTTATCTCCTTCCAGGTTTTTCTTTGATCTCTACTAGTCAGGATAGGGCTGGGGCCCCAAGAAGTACAAGGGGAAATAAGACAACTAAAAATAATTGAGTTGCTGGGGGAGGGCTGAGGGTGAACTACAGTTGGTACACTCCCTTCCCTCCCTCCCACTCTCCTTCCCTCCTTCCCTCTGCCCCCCTCTTCCTGCAAACTGAATGCCTGCTCTGTGCCCAGCACAGATGCTGGGGATACAGTGCAGGTTAAGATAGACGAGATCTAGGGGCCTTACGCTCTAATGGGGAAGACAGATGGTAAACAAGCAAACGGAGAAGTAAACATGAAGAAATAAAAGCAGAGGGTGGGGCAGAGGTGGACTGAAATGAGCTTGTAAGTGCCACACCTACCCACAGTCTTCCCTGAGGTCAATCACATGGGCCCCGCTCTTCCTTTTAATGCTCTGCTGTGACGGCCTTGAGATTCTTAATAATGCTTTTAACATGGGGCCTTGCATGGTCATTTTGCACCGTCCCCAGTACTGCCTTGGGTGGGGGTGGATGGGTAATGGGGAGGACCAACCTGGGCACCATGAAGAACAATCATTTTCGAATACTGATGGACTAGAGAGTGCTGCAGACCTCCCTTTCTCTGAGGAGTTATAAAAATGGCCTAAGGCCTCACTCTTCTGCGGCCTGTAAACGTGTTGCTCTGCCTAAGGGCAGGGACTCGGCCACTGTACTTGATTGAGGGCCTGCCTGCTTATCCACAAATCCTTTGGAAGGATGGAGAACTCCAAGAAGGGGCAGGGAATCCACACGGCATTGGATTTTTTCTTTTCTAGTTGTTACATTTATGAAGAAATCATTTTGTCCCGTTTTACAGCATGCACTGAACTTCACAAAAACTTGTCAGCGAGCTGAAGTGATGTCAGGCGCCACGCGGAGCCTCCCTGGCCCAGGGCGCCTCGCCTGCTGGTTCAGGGCTCGGACTGCGGGCCAAGGCTAGGAAGGCCCGCAGCGTGTGTGAAGACGGCCCGTACTGAAAGAGAATTCCCAGTGAGGTCCATTCTGCGTTTGAGAAGTGTCTGGGGACAAGGAAACCAGCTGGTCTTCCAAAAATACCGAAATGGTAGTTTGTTTGCCATGATGAGGGGAGATACAATATATTCCTTCTAGAAACAGAAATCCTAGTTGCTTTGCAGATTGCATTTCAAGCAAGCCATTCCAGGGGTAAGAGGTATGGGTTATTAACCGTTAACTCTGATCCAGACCGGGGTAAGGGGAAGGGTCAGTGTTTCAGTATTTTGCTGTTGCTTTTAGAAAATTCCCTGTCCCTGTTGTGAAGGAGAATGTGGGAGTGAAGAGGCTCTGTAAATGTGTGCTCATGCTGGGCAAGGTGTTCTGGTGGCCAATGAAACAAATGCTTACTGAATCTCTTACCTTTAGAGATATTTCCTTCCACATATCACATTGTTTTGTATGCAATATGTGTGCAGGGACTTCTTATTTTTCCATTACTTGTTTCTTTTTTTGGGGGGCTGATGTTTTTATTTCTTGTCATCTAGATAGATTTGAAGTCCAGACCATGATGGAAGAAAAATTAGCAGACAGGGGTTGAAGGAAAACAGCTCCAGACAATTATAGAAATCATGTTAGGAAAAAAATTACGTCTTCAAGAAACTCCACCTCTTAACTGGGTGGAGAAACAATTAGAGAACAATACGAGGCAGTATATAATCAAGTGCTAAATTGTGTGGTGCGGATAATGAGTGCTATAGGGATTCAGAGAAAGGGAGGATAAGACTATGGAACAATTCACGGCGTTTTGTGCCGACAGACAATCCCACTGCCAGGGAGAGATGTCTGCCTTTTCTTTGAGAGTTGATTGTGAGGCTCATCTGGCCCACTTTGTGAATCTGTCACTAATGGGCAAGATCAGGTCTTTTGTATGTTCGATTGCATATTGGTTATGATGGAGCCTGGACAAATGGGATGTGGAAACCAATAGCTTAGAGTGAGTCCTCCTGTGTGGACGAGCATGCCGCCAAGATGGTCCCTGCATCACACGCACCCGCTTCAGTCTCCCTGACAACAATTTCTGCAGAGTTGAAAGCCATTAAGGGGTGGATCTCTACAATGATAGCCTACATTTTCCAAGGCATAAATCTTTTCTGCTACAGAGGTTGGTGGCTGAATTTCAGTCCGCCTTGCCCCCCGCCCCCTTCACACTTTTCAGAACAGTGCAGAGGCTAGTAGCAGCTGATGGGGATGGTAAATATTTCTGGTAGAGTGTGAGATGGTGGGTGGAAATCTCTGCCAGTTTATAACGAGACATCACTTTCTCAGTGTGAAGGGTTAAAATCAGCCAGGCTGTGAATGTTTGTAGCTTTCAGCTGTTCCCCAGGAACTGTGATGCCTAGAGGTTTTGAAAGATCCTGACATACCCGAAGTTTTGACACACTTACATCTAAAAAGAGAAATTCTCCACCAGGTAAATATGGACCATTTTCTCTGACAGGTGGAGGTGAGAACAAAAAGCTGCAGGAGAGTCGCACCAGCTCAAGCAATCAGTTTGAATCTATTCAATTCCAGTTCCAATCAAAGAATGCTGAGGAATTAAGACCTGTTTAGCCTGTCTGTCAGCAGTATTGTTAAACGGTTCCTCATCGCCTGTCATAGACACCAATTTGGTTGGACACATTTGTCAAACGTGGCTTGTAATGGATGTGACCTCACAAGAGGCCCCCCCACTTTTTGCTTTGGTTTTGCCCTTTTCTCTACTAAGTGTGGAAATAGGAGCAAACACATGGATGCCCAGCAGGCATTACTACAACCAGATTTTAATGTGCTTTTTTAAAAAAAACAAATTCTTTTTGTAAGAAATTCTTTTCTACCTCAATGGGTAAAAAAATGTGATCGAAGAAAGAATATTTCATGTTTACTGTCCAAAACAATATTTCTGTATTTTATTTTTATTTTTTTATCAAGGATTAAATTTAGTCATTGAGTGGAAGTAGGCTTTGAAATAGCATCTTGCAATCAGGACCTCCCTGCAATGAGCATGAAGAACATTAGCTGGCAATCGATGATAATAATGATAGCTAATATTTCTTGAGCCCTCACTTTAATGAACAGATACCGTGGTTTCTCATAATCCTCCCAACCATTATGCTCCTCATTGTATCAGTGCAGAAGTGAGACATAAAGGACAGCAACCTGCCCCGAGTTACAGTAGCTAGAGAGAACAGTAGAGCTGGGCTCCATCCCATGCAGTTTAGAGCCAAAGTCACACACTTGACGGTCATGCTGTTCTGTGCAGCACAGTTTGGTTTGGCAGGTTTTTGATGTGCTGTAGAAAAATCTCTTGTAAACCTGAATACGGTTGAGATGACCAACAACCAGGTCCAGAAATCCAAGAATGGGAGCGATGTTGGTTAAGCAATGCCCTGTTTTCCTTGAGATGGTTGTATCAGGTGGTTTGCTTGCCGTTACAGTGAACGCACGGTCTGTGCTCACCATCCCCCAAGAGTTGGAGCAGCTTATGGCTAGTTAAGGTGACAGTCAGCTAGGTTTTCCACTTACTGTAGGAAAGAACTTGGATCCAGAAACCTCTCTATGAGGGGAAAAAAGGTGAAGTTGAAGGTTTTTCCAAAGGAGTTGATTAAGTATAAGTGTAGGCTGGAAAACTACTTCTAATCACTTATTCAGGGCCAGTGAAGTCATTTGTTTGATCCTCTTACGCAGAAAGAAGGTTATTCACAGACCAGCTAATCAAAGCCCTCCACATGCTTGAACGCCACCATTACAGTAAAAGTCAGAATTGCTGTTATTACCCGACTTGCTAAATTTGCATTGGTCCTGCCCACATCTGGCCGCAACACCCCATCTTCCCTGTGAATATATGCGGCAACGTTTCATACTCCAGAAGCAAAACCCACGAAGCCTTGATTTTCCTTCAGTGAACGTACCCCAGAGATTTCCCTTAAGAATTCAAGTTAAAACCATGGAAATATTAGTCAACATATCATATTTCTGGAAGGATTACTACTGATTTTTATTAGATACCTAAGTTGAATTCCTTTAAGCCCATTTTAATTGTTCTTACAGGATTGGATCTGTCAAGTGTTTACTTTCATTACTTTAAAAGAACTTGCCAATGGTATGGCAGGAATGGATGTGAAACTCATTTCTAAAGAACTTGTTTTAACACTAGTGTGGTCTAGACACACCCTGGAGAGATTTATGGTCCAAGCAGTCTTGTCATAGCTGAGGTGAAACACTAGCTAAAAAGAAAGCGGAAACTCCCTTACAAATGAAGTGCCAATTAGCTGGGGCGAAAAGGAAAGTCTGAGTGCTTGTTTCACCAACTTACCATTTTCAAGTCATTATCAGGACAAGCAGAACTTTCTCCAGTATGATTTTGATGAATGGGAGTCGTCATTGTAATTACTTGGTTTTATGTGGGTTGTCCGGACACTTGAGGGTTTGTATCAGCATCAGTCAGAACCAGCACCTGATAGAACATATCAAGGCCACCCCTAAATCCATTCCTTTATTTGGGACCCCTCTTGTCCTGAGTGACAATGAGATGACTTTCCAAACTTGGAACCGTGCTGTCCATGAAAATGTCACTAGCAGGAAAGAATGTCTCATGAAGACTTCAGTGTTGCTTCATTTGTGAAGGAAGTTGCCAAACACCTTGGAAAAGACACCTGCCAGGTTCTGCCTTTCTTGCAGCCAACGAGAGCTGTCCCTGGGGCATTTTCCACTAACTGCCTTTTACCTCCTTCATCCAAGACTTGCCAAGGAGGCTTACATACGGGCAATAACTCACTCTTGTCTGGCTTTGTTTTCTTGTCTCTAGGACTGAAGGGAGTAATCAGCTTGAATCTTGGAGAAATTCCCAGTTAATGCCAAAAAGCAATCCCGCAATTCAGACCCCCAGAAAAGGAAAGGAGGAGCGGTGGTTAGCGTTCTTTCCTCATGCTTTGGACTAAGCTCGTGTTTATTTGCCTGCTGTAAAATTAGATCCTGAATGCGTGAATGTGCCCCAAATCTGCGTATTCACTTTTGAACTCCTCCACTCAGTATCTCTTCCCGTTATGTTATTTTTCAGGGTCTAGAACCAAACAAAATCTGTGAACCACTCAATAAACATTTATTGGTTACCGATTAGGGGCAAGGCGCTGTGGGGGGTTAAAGACAGCTATAGATGCTTCTAGTACCTTCTATTGAGAAGTGGGGGCGTTGCCCGCTCCCCTTGAATCTGGGCCTGCTTTGGGACTGCTTTGACCAACAGAATACAGCAGAAGTGTTGCTGTGGCAGTTTCAGGGCCCAGGCCTCAAGAAAGTGGCGATTCTCACTCTCTGCCTCTTGGAGCCCTCTCTCTGGGAGCTCCGAGGCTGCCATTCTGGGGACACCACAGGCAGGCGCTCTGGCTCGCAGGCCCAGCTGAGCCCGGGTTCCAGACAAGAGAGTGAAGCTGTTTTGAACATTTCGGACAAGCCCACCTGTCAGTTGAATACATCACTATGTGGCGAGAAGGCTCACCTACCTGAGCCCAGCCCCAGTTTCCAATCCACAAAATTATAAGATGTAATGATCAGTACTTTATGCCACCCAACAACCCACTGCAAGAATAAATGTGTTGCTAAAATTTGAACTCTATGCGCCTTTGAAAAACGGAAGTGACAAATAATGAGCTAATGTGGGTGGAGAGCTGGCTCATAGTAAAGACCCAGCAAGAGGGAGCTTTGGTAAGCGTTACTGTAATATCCCAACTATTCTCTGTGTTCTTAGCTTCCCCCTTGGTTCCATGCTCCACATCACTGCCAGGATCAACTTCCCAAAGCACAGTCATATGTTTAACATGGCAGGCACTGCTAGCTGTCCCTCCAATAACAAGTCCTGTCTCCTTCCTCAGTAAGAGGACCTTTGGATATGACTTGGGTATCTGGAGGCGTGGACTCAAGACTACATGTGCAAGACTCCCATGCAGCTGGGAGGGGCCACACCACCAAGTTTTGGCCACTGATAGATAGGTAAGCAGAAGTGGTTGTGTTACTTCCAGGAAGCATCCGTCAAGGGAGAGCCATGCCCTTATCCTATGTGCTGTCTGGAGTTTAAATATGTTGCCTAGAGCCCATCTGCCATTTGGACAAGGCTAGCAAGGATCACATCTTTAGGGTGGCAGGAATAAACCTGGAAGGAGTGGGGGATCCTGACTCATCTGTGGAACTGCCTTAGCAGCCTAGAGTCTCACCTCTAGATTTTTATATAAAAGAAAAGACTTTGTAGATTTAAGTTCCTTTTTTTAAATTTTTGTCAAGCGTAGCTCTAATTTTAACTAAAACACCTACTACATCTTAGGTACAGATTATACAGAAGAATAGAATGAGGCTTCTGCTCTTCTGGAGTTCAGTCTTTAGGGGACGATAAGAATGAATAGAATAATAAAAGGCTATAGAGTAGATGGAACAAATATTTATTTCACTTTTTCTGTGTACCAGGGACACCTTTTCATTCATCATCTCACCTTGTCTTAAAAATGGTCCTGTAAAATAATGATCCATGATCCATTTTAGAAAAGAGGAAGACTCAGAAAGTTTAGATCTTTTGCTTAGGGTCATGCTAGTAACAGGTGAGCCCCAAGTCTACACCCCCTCTCTGGCTCTAGTCCTTCACGATTTCTGCCACATCACATCACGATAAGGAGGATGTTATTGAGGTCCAATCAGTGAGGTGACTTTTATCCTGGACTTTGAAAAATGAGTAGATATTTGAAAGACACAGACAGGGAAGTGAATTCCAGAAGGAAAGGACGGAATAAGCACAAGTGTTATAACACAGGCACGGCACGTTGGGAACACGGCAAATCCTATGGGGCTGCTGCAAAACTAGGTGGGGTCTGATGGGGTGATGATCTGAACTCGGACTTTCTCTGCTTTTGCACCATGCTTTCTGCCTTTCTCGTACACTTCTGCTTGCTTTGATTTTTTCTCTCTCCCATATACAATGATTGTAGTAACTCCCTGTATCAATCAGGACACCGAAAGCTATAGCACTCTCCAACTCCAGATTCTTTAACACAATAAGATTTATTTCCTGCTCTTGCAAAGCCTAAAGCAGTCATTGGGGGAGCAAGGGTGCGTGTGTGTCGTAAGAGGCGGATTCTGGTATAAGCAATGACTCAGGTTACCTTGAGTATGCTTCATTTGTGGCACCACAATACTCTGAGGCCTCCTTGGAGTTCCTGTTGGACTCTTTGCATTCAGCTGGCTGACAAGTGATGAGAAAGTGTGGAGGGCTACATGGCATTTCATGACCGGGCCTGAAAAGCGGCAGCCTTCACTCTGTCCACATCCCATTGACCAGACTGAGTAACGCGGTTCCAAACCAACTGTAAGGAAGAAAAAATGGATTAGCAGCCTTCAGCCAGTCTCAGCTACACTTGAGCTTCTTCACGGAGGTGAGGTAGGGGATTAATGAAATAATGTATGAAAGTGAAAGTACTCTGTAAAACTCTTGGTGTATCATTTACATCAGGTTTATATTCCTTCATGTTCACATGTCCAAATCCTACCTGTTTTCAAATGTCACCTTCTCCATGAGGCCATTTTGCATTCTACCCTCTCTCTTCCCACACCTCACTAGTTGATTATTTCTGTTTTCTAACATTTCATTGCACTATTTGAATCTTTTAATTTGCCTTATATATCTTTTATCTCTTAAAGAGTCTGGCACAGTGTCTTGCATATACAGGGTGGGGCAAAAGTAGGTTTATAGTTTTGAGTACATGAAACAGAATTTATTCTTGTATTATTATCAGTTAATTACTGTATTTTCCATACGAACAACTGTAAACCTACTTTTGCCCCACCCTGTATAGTGTGCAAATTTTGATAAATGATTGATTTGTTAGAATAAAAAGAGCAATAAAAAAGATTCAACCTCTAGGGTAACTGGCATATTTCCCCCAAACATACTTGAGCCCCTCATTACTTTTTCCTCCCTACTTGTGTTATAAGAATGACAAAATGTTGGATCAAGCATGAAAATGGAAACCAAAACTGTATAAATTGATCATAAACATTGGTTGGTTTATGATGCATCCAGCCAAAAGAGAAAGGAGGGACTGTAAGGCAATGGCGCCTATGGTAACACTGGACAGGCATCTCTCACTTGGCTTTGTCTTTCTCATAGTACCAGTCTCCTGGCTGCTTGAGGGACTGGGGAAGAGAGTCTAAGTTGCTCTTAGTAAAGACATCCTAAGGGGCTTTGGAAATAGTGGTAACTGGGGTTCTCTTGTTTACCTTGAGGAGCTCCTGAGGTGGCAAGGAGATGATGCTGTCAGAGGGAAGCCTTTCCTTTTCTACTTACCACTCTTTTGGGGTCAATTCTGGTGGTTTATGAATGTTCATGGTGAAAAATAATTCACTTCCTACTATACAGACTTAATTGCATATTTTGGTCTTAAGAAATCCAACATAGGTCCTGGTGTAATCATTCTAAGATAAAGTAAGTGAAAAAATTTTCACTTTCTAAAAATCACTTTACCAAATGATTTATGATAAGTAACAAGATCATCTATTGTACTTAGAGTGTGATTCTCTTTACAAATACTCAGTTCATAACACAGCATTTTGAGAACTTATATCACATAAATTCTTGGGGGAGGGACTGGTTGGATTTTGGAAGGTAGCAAGTTTGATTTCTAGTCCACCCTTAATTCTTTCTAGTTTTAAATAAAATCATTGGCCCCACTTACTCTTTTCAATTTTATTTTCCCATTAGGTAAGAACATGGCTCAGATGGATGTGCTGGAGAAAATGCACTAGGAAATCCTGACCAAGGTGCAATCAGTCACTGTTAATGCTCATAAGTACCAGAGCTACTTGAAGAAATACAGCTACTTATAAATGGGCAATAAAGTTGAATTCATGAAGCAGTTCCTGCTCCATGGGCAATTTCTTGGTGCTGAAGAACTAGAATTGCATGCACACTATGAGTGTCAGAATTCCACATTGTAGTTAACACACTTTAGAGAACAGGTATTGAATTTTAGCTGAGTCTAGTATCATCTTTTTCAATTCCAAGGACAGGTTGTTAAATCATAAAATATTTTGAGATATAAAGCTCTCGTCTCTGAGAAATCTCTTTTTTTCTTTGAGATCAACATCTATGAAATACTATGTGAAGGAGCTGACAACTTTAAAAACCAGAGGATATTTAGTAGCTAGCTTCAAGTTTATGTTCATCCTTTTAAAAATCAATGACACATGTTATAAAAATTAAAGTTTGATGTTTAGGGGGCATCTGCTTAACCAAGTAACCTGCAGATAGAGGAATTTAAATCTGGTTGATGTGAAAGGAAATGAAAATAACACAAATCATTTGATGAATCCATCCTCATAGAATTCTAATTTAACTCAAATAATAAGCATTTGAATGGTTCTATGTGCTTATTTTTAGTCTCCTGTTCTCTGAGTTACAGGAGAGTTGCTTTCATGCATGTGAAATGCAATTCTCTTCTTGTAAAAACTTGACACAACGCTTATCTGTTTGATTTGATTGCATTTGCGTGTTCATTAATATAATTGAAACATGTAGCTTCCCCCAAGTTTTTACAGGCTTATCCCTAATTAACTGATGGGATTTTTTCACATTGCATGTTAGTATAACCGAGTTAGGCCAATTTATTCATGAAATAAGAAAAAGTTGAGCAGAGGAAGGGAAGATTCAACCCATTCAGTACTGATCAGAGGTCTATTGGCAGGTGGGTGGCACCAGGCAATGGCCCTTGAAATCTCTATTTTACTCCTGAATTCAAGCTTCCAGAAGAGACTTGTATGGACTCAAGAAAGAAGGATCCTCCAAGAGGGGAGTAGATATAACTCTTTATCAGCTGGGCCCCAAACTGCGAATAGAAGGGGATTCTTGGTGTCCTAAGTATGTTGTGTGTATTTCCATTGTATTTTTTTTTTTTTAAGATTCATAGTAGTGATGTAGTAGAAAGATCTATGAACTTGGAAGGAGAAAACAGAGGTTCTAATCCTTATGTGGCCATGTTTGAGTGCTGTGACCTTACGTGAGTGAGTGAATCTGAGTGTATTTCTTCATAGGGCCATGGTAGAGGTTTAAATGTAATAATTATGCAGTTAATCAGTACATGTTTGTTGAATAAATACATTACTTCTTTGTAGGAGGGGGGCCTTAAAGATAGGAAATAAAATGCATGAAGGAGGTGGTCAATAAAATAGACAAAGAAGATTTAAATAGAGATAACTTTTCAAATCAAATAAAATGTTTAAAGTCTTACTTTTTTTGTCCTTTATAGATTAATGTAAGGCTATCTGACCAAAACAAATTTAAGAACCCCCTATTTTTATTTTTGTCTCTTGCATATTATACTTGTTTTTCCATATAATAGAATTGGATTGGTTATATTAACAAAGCAGATGAGACAAATTCATAACAGTCAGGGAAATTTCCATTTTAAAAACTCGAGTTTTTATTTTAATGACATTAAATGAAAGGAATTTGGCTGAAAAATTAGATAAGCACCCATTTCTCATAATAGCTGTATTCCTTTTTATTTTATATTGCTGTCCTATTATATAGTTATATCCTTTTGAAAAGGGGCAACTTAGACAAGTGATGAGTGAGCGATCTCTCGGCACTCATCCTACAGAAGGACAGGTTGACCGGGGTTGCTGTGAGAGCAGGAACACTCAGGGGAGTCATAGGTCACGGATTCTCAGGTCAAGGCAGAAATGATGCCACGTGTCAGGACTGGGCCCTGTTCAAGGAAAACCTCAGTGTCACAAAAACAGTTTACTCTGCGAACTAGTTTCTCCCCAACAGTAAGTAACTGTGTCCTTACGTGTATCTGAGGTTGTTGATAATCTTTATTGGCATCAGCAGATACCTTTGGAGGAGCTGGGCTTGTCAAAGAGGGGTTGTGAATGTCAAGGGTAAAAAGCTGAGCTTTCTGTCAGGTGGTTTCACTGCCACCCTGGAAAGCTCCATGAGACTGACATCTTTTCCACACAGGTAAGTTATGGATAAAACAAGTGGTGAGTTCAGCTAACTAATCTGTTTCTGGTCTATACAATACTAAACGACCTGTTTGTTTCATATTTTACCTGTGTTGGTACCTTGCAGACACAGTATAAATTAGATAATCCCTCATTATATGTATAAGTATTTTGCAAACAACAAGGAATCTCTCCTTTTGCTTAAGATCAATTTGAATATATAATTAAAAATGTGCTTTGAGATCTAAACTGTGACATAGACCATTTGAAGGGGGTTTGAGAAGGAGGCTTGCTAAGAGCTGTAGGGGGAAACTGGTATTTACACAAGTATCTTCTAACATTATTCTAAATATAATTATATTCATATTAATAATTATTGTTAATAATTAATAGAAAAACACTCAACCCTGTAACTACCAACACCTTTTTGATACTCCATTTTTTAATGAACTGTGAGCATGGCAGAGAGAAGTTGAGGGTGGCTGAGGGGTGGTGAGGATTGGGCCCAGGGAGACCGGGGTAAATGACTGACTCCTATCAGAAGGGAAGGGAATAGGAATGGAGTTGGGAGTGGGGGTGGGACAAACCAAAGAGGTTTGAGCAAGGCAAATTGCATCTAATTCCCTATTGTGTTTAGTCCCTAATTGGGACTCAGCAAAACAATACAAACCCCATATTCCTTAATACTTTCAAAGGGGAGCCACTGTAAAACTTCACTGTTTCTGAATTTAATCCATTACAAATTCCTGTACTTAATGAAATTATAACAATTCAACAAATGATATAATTGCCCTAAATACTGCTTTTAATATAATTATGTGTAACTCACTGGGACATATTATTGCATTCTATAATTATGACATATAATGTTTTCAAAAATTCCTTATAGAATGCGTATAAGTAATGCAGTTTATGTGTTACTCAGATGTCAGTATTTCCATCTGATGATATTCAGATTTTTAAAACTAATAGGAATGTAAACATATTTTTCAGACAGCTAAGGATAATGGATGGGAGTAAGTGAGAGAGAAGATCAAGGTCATTGTTTTTTTTTTTAGCTTTTTTTTTAAAATCCACACCCAAGGATATTTTTCCCATTGCCTTCAGAAAGAGTGGAAGGGAGAGAGAGAGAGAAACATCGATGTGAAAGAGACACATTGATTGGTGGCCTCTAACACTCGCCCCAACCGGGGCCAGAGATCAAGCCTGCAACCGAGGTATGTGCCCTTGCCGGAATCGAACCCAGGACCCTTCAGTCCACGACTGATGCTCTAACCACTGAGCAAAACCAGTTAGGGCAAGATCATTGTTTCTTAAAGTGAGACCTGAGGTCACCTGCACTAGTTAAAATGCAGATTCCCAGACTCCTTGCAGCTCTTACTGAACCAGAATCAACAAGGCAGGGAATCTGGACTTTTATAAGCTTCCCTAGGACATTCTTATGTACCCTAAACTTTGAGACTTTCTGATCTGGATTTTGCCCCTTTCCAGACATCACTGGCACCACATAAGGCTAAGTGTGGTGGGACAGAGGAACCCTTATGTTCTCTGTACCCTTCTGTTCACCAGATGCCTGCATTTGCACACCCCTCAGGCCCCTCTCCCTCAGGATGTCTTATACCTCATACCTGCCCCCACCTCCCTCGCTCAGGTTATGGCATCGCCAACCCATCCAGGTGCCCAAATGAGAAACCCGGGCATTGTCCTAACTCCTCATTCTAAACATTTCGTCAGTTATTGAATCTGGTCAATCCCACCTCCAAAGTCATTCTCAAAATGTCTCCTCCCCACTGTTTCTGTTTTCTACCACCATAGATCATGGCTTTCAACATTTAGCTATTCGTTTAACTAATATTTATGTACTAAGCACTACTGCGTTGTTAGAAGGTGGTCAGTGTCAGGGGAAAGGAAGCCAGGGAGAGGTACAGGAGGTGCGGGGAGCGCTGGGGAGCGTGCAGGCCTCTGGAGTCCTCTGGCTGCGGACTGAGGACAGGGGTGGGGGGTGGGGGGATGGGGGGATTGGGGGGGTGGAGCAGAGAGGGCCCTTAGGATTCTAGGAGATATGCCAGGCGAAAGATGATACCAGCTTCTACCAGAGGGGGAGCAGTGGGAGAAGTCACTGGATTGTGGCGATAGCCTGGAGGTAGGACCAACAGAAGGACTTGCTGATGGGAGGCATTTGGGGGGGGGGGGGGAGAGCGAGTATGTCAAGGAGCAACGGGAAGGTCATTGCCACTAACTGCTGACCGAAGTGGGGAAGCTGAGAGAAGAGCGGGCCTGTGGTGGGCTAGGTGGGGGAGAAGGTTAGAAGATTTGGATCTGTTTGGGCCATGATCTCTCGCTGGGCCACCCAGTGGCCCCTTGGTTTCTATTCCTTCAGTCTTATTCTTCTGTCACAGGGCTGCCAGTGTTCTATAGAAAATGCAAAAATAAAATAAATAAAATAAATAAAAATCTACTCCCCTGCGTAAAATCCATCAATGGCACTGTGTTGTCTGCAGGACACAGTTTAATGGTGGGGGACACAGGGGCCTGTCTCTGCCACGATTCTGCTGTGCTAGTTATTGTCCACGGCCCGAGCGTCCCCGCTGCGTCTCTGCTCGGCCGTGCCCTCTGTCAGCGCGCTCTTCCCGTCTGTTCCTTGAGAGCAAGCCTGGCGTCTCATTCACCACTATCCCCAACACTAATCCAGTGAACTGAACAAAAATTCTCATTAGCGCTTTCCAGGGGAGCATAATCACAGTTACCTCCATTTCACAGATGCAGAGATTGAGGTTCAGAAAAGTTAAGAAACTTGACCTGAACTTGAATTGATGATCCCCAGGTCACAAAGCTGAGCACAGATCTGTAACACCCCAAAGCCGCTTTGTTTTCCCCACACCATGCAAAACTAACTCCATTTTTGCCTAGAGCCAGAACTTCCAGGCTCCCCTTTTTCCAGGGGCCAAGTTGGCTGCCATTTAACTGCCACATCTACACTCATAAATCTCTTACAACTGAAATTCTTTTGGTTAAGGATTCTTTTTGGTTATCAGGCAAACTCTGGCATGGCCATCCACCTCCCCAACCCCCATGCCCGTGCTAAAGGATGAAGCAGAAAGTCTATAAAACAACACACACGTCATGTAAATGCACACACACGACTTTCTTTCCTATAGAAAAGATCCTGGACGTCATAATTTCTTTTAAAGATATCTGAGAAATCAACCTTTTTTTTATAATAAAAAATACACTGAGAAACATTAGAGAAAATCTGGTAGATAAAAGTATTACCTAATCTATTAACATAAAAATAGTTTTCATCGCTCATACTATTTTATAATGTTAGGTTTTACGTCTAATAATAAAGGTATATTTTTACTTAATATTTCAACAGAAACATTTTCTGATTCTACACGATCTTTATCTTTATAATTTTAAATCCCTGCATTATATCCTAGCCCATAGATGTTCCAAAATTTAGCAATTTCATTACGTTGTTGGGAATTTTTCACTGTTAGCATCAATGGTGGGTACACTTCTCTAAGTATTTTTTTAAAATTGTGGGTTTTTTTGGATGATTTCTTTAGGCCATCTCCAGAACTAAGGTGGACAATCCTTTACGATTATGACATACAGTGTGATAAAACATTTCAAGAGAGCTTTTCCACCTGAGAGCCTATCCTGTCTTCAGGGCTGTCTGTAGAGGACATGCCCCCCTGGGACCTACTTCAAACTTAGAGACCTGCTTCCCTGGGACCTTGCAAGAGAACCTGAGTACCCAGACACTGAGGGCTTCCAGGGAAGGCTGGGGTCATTTCCATCCTCAAGAAGCTGAATTTTTGAGGAAGGATTTCCTCTGGCAGATGAGTGTCATTTTCTTTACTCCCTAAATCAAATTTTGGCAAAAGTGTTATTATATTTTTTCCTATGCTGAAGAACAGACTCCCAGGGATACCGAAGGAATATGTCGTCAGGAAGAACAAAGGATATTTTGGTTTCTCAGGAAAAAGACTCTGTCTAACTGCAGCCTTCGGCAGAAGGGCAGCAGATTGAAAGGGTAGTGAAACAATGAGGACCTATTGAAAGAGCAGAGTGAAGAGGTTCTTGAAGAACAGGGATTTGCCAAGGATGCTGTTCTCCCAGCATCTACCACCATTTACCGAAGACTTTTATAATCAGCCTTGCACGCGGGATAGGCTAAGAAAAAATTTCAGACAGATGACCCTAATTTAAATGCAGTCCCAAAGTCATCAGAACCATCAAGGATGCTCTAACAGCCTCAGCCTGTGCTAGGAATGGAGGAAGGTGTCTGCAAGCCGCCTGTATTGTACAAGGTCCCCCTTGGTTCAGCTCATCTGGGAGACTCCGAAAAGGAAGAGCCACGATAGACATTTTATACCTGAGTTTGTTTTTACATTTTAAATGCATGTTTGTAAAATCACTTGTTACTTAAACATGTAAAATTTTTGTGTTTTATCTTTGTTTCATTTTCACTTTGATGTTTTTATTATTCCAAGTGCAGTGGAGGAACACAACTCCAGTTTTTAACATAGTGTGTGCAGGGCATAGGTTTGGGGTTCTAAATTAGAGTGTGCTCAGTAGGAAGCTTTTAAACAGATGGGGCCTCACTTAAACCTCCGGGCAGCCCTGGAAGCGGGTATTTTCTTCATGTGAGGAGGAAGCCAGGCCCAGTAATTTGCCTATGGTTGGTGACTGAGCTTTATACTTAAAACAGGTCTGTCTGACGCCCAAACCTGTGTTCTTTCCTACCTTAGAAGGCGCCTTCTAGTAATCATGTGGTTAAAAACTACTTTACGACTTTCAGCCTGACTAATGTTCCTAATAACACCTACATGCCCATAGGTATGCACACCTACCTCCTGCACACATACAGTCTAACACATGTCGTGGGAATGCTCCCTGGTTTAAACTTCAATTATCTAATTTAAATTATTTGGAAATCACAAAGCACTTCAAGGTTATTCTAATGAAAAATGATACCAAGAAGCAAAGTGACTCGGAAAACAAAAGAATGTACTTTGGAGAAAGAGCTGAGGTACATTAAAGTGCAGATAGAAGCCGGCAAAATCAAAGCCAGATAATTATTAAATTAGTCATTTAATTCCACCAGCACTTGTTAAACGCCTACCATGTACAAGGTCTAATGCTTGTCCCAAACCAGATTCCCAAAAATCCTTAGCTCCTTTGAAAAACTTGGCAGAATGAAAACAAATAAGGAGAGAATATTTCTAGTTGCTTGTAAAAATTATTGCTTTCCTACACTGAAAACTTTTGTATTCAAAACTCAAGTTCAAGATTTAGCTTAAACAAAAGGGTTCTGAACTTTCCATGATCTAGTTGGCCCTGAAACTTTCCCACAATGATTCAGTGTTTCCCTTCCTTTCCCCTTTTCTTATTTTTGTCTTTTAGAAAACTTAAGATCTGGCACTTTATAAGGGTATTTCTATGTCTTACATTGAAAAGGAGTAAAAATATATTGAATGAGAAGAACAGAACCTAGACAGGCTCATACTCTGTTACTCACTTCCCAATGGAATTATTTTTCTGGTCCTGTTAGTCTAATATTTGTCCTAAAGTTTGATTGTGTTTATAAAAACAAACAAAAAAACCCCAAGTGTAACACGCTATTCTTGTGCCCACACTTAATTTATTTAACTTTCATTAATTAAATTTAGTAAATTTGCTTTTCATAATGAGTTCAGCTCCATTACTAATGAGAATGGGGTGTGTGTGTGTGTGTGTGTGCGCCCCCGCCTGCCCCTGCGCGCATGTGGGTGTGACAGGGTGGGGGTGGGTGTGTGCGGGTGACTGTGGGACGTTTAATTAAAGGCGGAGGCCGGCTTGCAGGGAGCCCTGTTGGTAAACAAGGCCAGTTTGTGGCCTACTCAGGAGTTCCCCGGGAAGTAGAGAGACCCGAGAAGGTCGTGCATGAAGCAGCCCCCTGGCTGTCCAGTGAAGTGTCTGTTATCAGACGGAAATGTGTACTTTTTGAGGTGAGATCAGTTCTGTGCTCTGAACCGAATGATTTTTCGTTTTTTGTTCTGATAACAAGCTGCTGGTAAGCTTCACTGAACTGAGAAATTGTAAACTCGTAGAAAAGGCTGTCTAAAGATAACAATTCAATGTTTCTCCGTAATGTGTTCTGGATGAATCCGATAATTTAAAGCCCACTTCACCAAAATGGGAGTGGTGCTCGGGTCCTCTTTATCTCCAATTATGTCTAATCTGTTCCTAATTCAAACACTGTGCTGATGTTGTCAGATCAAATATAGATTTTAAATGTTTTATGCTTCTCCCCTGGGAAGGTTTAAAATGTATGTGAGCTGTCTGTCAGGACTGTGCCAGTTGAATCTAATAAAGTTTTAGATAAATTTAAAGGAAATAAAAGAGTACTTAAAAATGAAATGATTCATGGTTCATGAGATGGAACATGTTTAATGAATGGCAGTTGGGGAAAAGTTATGGTAGAATCTCTGTGGATCACCTGCTTCACCTCTACAGAGCTCTCCTTGAATAAATACACTGTGTCTTTCAGCTTACAAGGCAGGAGCTCAGAAACCAATTTAAAAATCAAGTCTTCTTTGGGCTGGATGCAAACAGGGCCTCATAAGCAGATGGGCACAAGGACTATAATCCGTGGTTTGTCATTCCACATGATGACACTCCATCATTGCAAAGCAGATCGGAAAACATAGTTGCAGTTTTCAATCACCGAATAGGATGCAGTCATTACTGTTATTACCATTTTTTCCCCCGCTGATTTATGTAGATGCTCTCCAGGTATCTGAGTGCTGTGGAATATCAAAGTGGAAACATGAATATAATATTGGGCATCGTTAGACCTGGGACCTGAGGGGCCAGTGCCAGGGTTGTATTTGTAAAAATGCTACCCTCATAAAACTTTTGAGATCTCTTCTTAATTCAGGGAAAGCAGAGAGGAAATGTTTTATTAGAGCTCAGACTATGTTTCTATCTTACACAATGGCCATTTCACAGTCAGGAGTGTTTAACTGGGGCTTAAAGGTGAAGGCGCTGGAGCAATTTGTCACCACATAGATTTTTCTTGGGTTTGCGTTTAATCCCCTTTGGACTGCCAAAGGGTATCTCTTTGGTTGCTGGGATGTCTCTCCAGGTCCGGTTTTGGAAGGGTTGTTCAGAGTATCCTTTAAAAGTTAATTAGAATTTGTGCTTAAAAGCAAAAGGCTTTGAAATTTTAACACCATAATCCTTCTAGGTCCCCATCCTCCCTCTCCCCCAAGTTTATCTTAAGAGCAAGAGAAATATTTTTATCTAGACTAAGACCCTAGCATGGTAAAGAATAGTGGGACTAAGCTGATTCCTAGGAGGGAAAAAAATCAATTTACTGATCTCTTAGCTCACTTTGGCTTGACCCACTTACAAAACTGATATTAAAAAATCTAAGAAAAAGACATTTCCTTCCCCTATGACCCCCATTGCATCTTCTTTTTCTTTGAAGCCTTAAGGTCAAATTCCTATAAACAAGCAATATTTTTTACTCACACACTCTCTATAGGGATGCAAGAAAAAAAATCCGTGTATTTGTAGAGGCATTTTTCTTTGATTTCTTTCTGACTGGTTTGTGTTTTCTGTCCATCTCAAGTGTGCAGCACAGCACTGTGAGGAAACAATTTTGTTTTCTAGAAGGATATGTGAGATTTTCCCACTGGGCACCAGTTATGCCTTTGCAACTAAAGTGACATTCCAAATAGAAAGAAAAAGACAGATGCAGGCCCGAGGGCAGAGTACCTGCCGACACGCAGGCAGGAGGCTCTCTCGGGCTTCAGAATGTCTGGGGTCGACGGCAACTTTAGAAGGAGAAGCGCAGCCTGGGCCCTGTATGGACCTAGGTTACACACTTTCTCTATAACTCATCTTCGACTCCTTTAGCTGTTTTGACCCCAGCACAAGTTCTGTCTATGCAACACCAGAAAGCAAGTTTATTTCCCTATGGTTCAACCCTACCCCATCTAACTGACTCAGAGTGGGTCGGCCTAGTCTCAGTTTCATTGTTGGAGAGTAGCCCATGTATTTCTTTTGAAAATGGAAGTACTTTCCCATAAGTCTTTTTTTTTTTTTTTTTAAAAGCACTGATGAAAATCTTGGCCTCTAATTCTGAAGTTGTCATTTCAGAAGCTTAAGCGTTGAAGGCTTTCTTTAAAAACCTAACCACTGTATAAATAAATAAAAAAGCTTTTCAAGTTTGACTAAGTTTCTTATAAGAAAGGGTGAAAGAAAGAAAGGGTGAAAGAAGGAAAGAAAGAAAGAAAGAAAGAAAGAAAGAAAGAAAGAAAGAAAGAAAGAAAGAAAGAAAGAAAGAAAGAAAGAAAGAAAGAAAGAAAGAAAGAAAGAAAGAAAGAAAGAAAGAAGAAAGGCCACGGTGTTTGTAGTCCGCTGAGAACCTACTCCTCCTGTTCCACTCTGTCCCCAGAAGGAGACGGAATGAGGAAGCAGTGGAAGAATGACACGAAATCAAGGGCAAGAGAAGTGAGTCACGCATGAAAAACATGGCCCAGATGTCAGCAAATGTCACACCAGCATCTGTAGTCAAAAGGATGTGTTTAGGGGATTGTCAGGTTTCTGACATTAATTGATGGCCCCTGAGCACAACAAGGAGGAAATATACATTACAGGGAGGACTTTTTTTTTTTGACGAAGTACATTACCCACCGATAAGCCATTTACACTTCCAGCCAGACAAGAGTTAATTTGGAGAGGCAGGATGACTGCTTTAGAAATGTAATGAAATGACACTCGAAAGTGGAAACATTGCAGTTTTACAGAGAAACGACAAAACAGGAGGGAAGTCTAAATTGTCCAAAAGACTGAGAGTAGGAGAGAGAAAGAATTAGAATCCCAGGGAGAGGAATTAATTGTTCCAGTGTTTTCCCACTAAGGCTAGGGGAAGAAATACACACACACGCACACACATATACACACACACACACACACACCCAAGACGCACAATATGTACACACAAACACACACAAACACACGTACATTGCAAAAGGGGATGAGATATATTATTTGCACAGTGATACAGAAAAGGATTTTTCAGAATATTATAAAGATTCTAGACTACAAGATACCATCCATATTCTTTGGTGTTGCTAAAAAGACATTTCAGAATGTCAGTGCAGAAGCATAAGGCTGGAACAGCAGGAGTCCTGGTTGTTACAGAAGAGGCTGTTTGATGATTGCACGCCCGACTAGAGGGTTCATGCAAAGGGGAAATTTTAATGATTCAACATCAGCTTCTCGTGCGGTGTTTCCACAGTGTCACCCCTAGGCCAGCATTTCTCTGACTCTGCTTGCGGGGAAAGAATTCGGCCAGTTCCTGGGTCCAAAGTTATCCATCAAGCATCAGGTATGAATCGTGCCCATGGTGCTGGGATCTGTGACTGACACAGGAAAAGTTTGTGATGTAATCCTTCTCTCTAAAGAATTCCCAGCCAAGGCTGAATATCAAATGGAATCACACAAAACAAGTATAGATCTGTGAGGCAAGGTACTGTGCTGTCCTTAGACAGGGACAAGCGGCCCGTGCCCTGTGCCCCAGACCTAGGGGGCCTTGTGCTTTGGGTACCTTTCCCCCACACTTCAAAGTCCCCCCCAGTGAGGCCAGTCTGTCTGGGGAGGGCTGCCAGGAGCCAGGATCAGGGTTTGCAGGGGCCCCATTTCTCTCTGACTCCCATTCTGTGGGGTGGCCCCGTGGGGCGCCAGGCCTTGCGCCTGTGGGCCCTGTGGTTGGGCTGTGATTTCAGAGGATGTCCTGGCAAGCAGGTTGCTCCTGCTGGTTACTGCAGCTTTTCTTCCATTGGATCGTGTGAGACTTCACTGCTAGAGTGGTGCTGACATGCTAATTGGGGTGACTGACTCGCAATGGTGAGAATGAGCTTTGGGCTCTGGATTACTGGCGGGCCACTGTTGATTCCTCCAGACTTGTGCTGTGTGTGTTGGCTCCAATCATGGTGCAACTTCTGGCCTATGACACCTGAAGGTGGCAAGGGTGATGGCAGGCATCCTTTACCCTGTGTGCCCCTCTCCGCTGACTCCCAGGGCTGTCACCCCACATCCTCCATAGGCTCTGTGCCACATGTCAGGCTGGGTGGCTGAGTTTATGCCCAAGGGTTTCTGAGACTATTGTTCCTTAATACCAGTGGCCCTTCCAAATGATGCTGTCTCTTACCTTGGGGGGATGTGGCACGATCTCCCTGGTCTATCTTAAGCCATGCTGGCTGGGGGACGGACATTCTTTCAACTAACGGGACAGCTCTTCTTTCCCCATGCGCCCGCCTCTCATTTACCCTTCCCGCTGGTAGCCCTGCATGGACGGTCGCGATTCTGTTAACATTGAAAGAGATCGTATTCTAGGAATACAGTGATTTGGCCTAAAGAGTTCAAGAGAAGATGAGGCTGGAAGGTGTCATGTTCTACTTTATGTTGTAAAATTCTAAGTGGTAAATATAATACAACCAAAAAATGAATGGCCCGGCCAGGTGTGGCTCAGGTGTTGAGCATCAACCTAGGATCCAGGCAATTGGGGTTTGACTCCTGGTTGGGGCACATGCCCGGGTTGCGGGCTCAATCAGTGACTCTCTCATCATTGATTTTTCTCTCTCTCTCCCTCTCCTTTCCTCTCTCTGAAATCAATAAAGAGATATATAAAAATTAAAAAAAAAAAAATGAATGATCATTTGCATTTTCCTGCAAACTCTGGGCGAGACTTGCATTTCTGGTCAGCATCAATGAAGCAGAAATGAATCCTTTGGGAGAGTTGTTGAAATCTGCATTCCTGGGCTCCATGAGGGGCAATGCAGCATCCCGAGCAATGCTGCCGCCAGAATGAAATAAATGGTGTTAGGCAACTGCAAAGCACAAGTCGGGTCTGAAGAGCCATGCACTCTGGGTAACAACACCATTGCTGTCTTTCTTCATGTGTGGGATACACAAAATTATCTAGGAACAGTGCAGTGGACAATAAAGAACATGAAGTGATGGTGCAGGACCACTATGATGAATCTTCCCATGTTATTGACTGGACAATAACAAATACAGGGTGTCCCAAAAAATGTATAGACACACTTTGAATAATTATAAAGGCAGTGTTTATTAAAATACATTTCATTTTCAAAATTGAGCTATCAGCTGTTAAAATGTGTATACAATTTTTTGGGACACCTTGTATGTAAATAGCTCTTCTCTACCTAGTATTGTAAATTTTCAGTGATAAATCACTTTGCTTCACATGCACCCATACTTCTTATGAGACATTAAAACAAAAAAACAAAAAAAACCAACAACCCCCAAAAAGTTGCCTGGAGCTTCAAGCACCCTAGAGGTGGCCCTGGCAGGGTCTAATTAATGTGGAACTAGTGTTCTAACTATTTATCATGGATTTATCAAGCATTTGCTTTAAAATTTGTTTATTCTTAATTACAAAATATTTAACACCCAGAAAGTATACAAAATAAAATAATATGTATGCATGAACCCAGCACCCCAACTTTTTGTTATTTTTTGCTTCAGATTTCTATTTTTAAGTAGGTAAACCATGATGGATATAGTGAAACTATATCCCCAATTCCTTCCCTCTGCCTCCTTTCTTGGCTGTAGAAATCCCTTTATTTCCCTCTCCTGATGTTGATAAATGTCTAAGTATGAGGTCCCCTAGAAGTAGATCCTGAGGCAAGGATTTGAGTGCAAGTGGTTTGTTGGAGAATTGATCCCAGGAAGCACCTGTAGTGAAGTGGGGAAGTGATCCTGGGGAGGAAAGGAAGCCAATGCGATTTGGTGATGAACAGGTCATTCTTGTGGGCATCTGGGGCTCACTGGCACAAGAGCATTTGGGGAGGCTCAGTGTTGCTCCATCTGAGGGCTGAGGAGGTTGGGGGATTACCTGTCAACTCCCCTCCGTCACTGGGTGTAACTCGTGGCCTTCAGGCCTGCTCATGAGGACGCTGAGCATTCTCCTGCAGCTTTCAGGTAGAGTGGAAGGGCTTTGCCCACCGAGCTGGGGGCTCTCGAGCAGCGAGTACAGAGGGAGTGTGGGTGCGGCCTCCCCAGCATCTGCTACAGCCAGTATCACTCCCCTACAGGGTGTGTGGTCCTGTGGGTTTTTAAGTTTTAAAGAAATGACAATGCTGAACATTCTCCTGCAACTTGCTTTTATTTTTTAAACTCAAAATTATATATAGTACTTGAGGTTTATCCATATTGAGATGCGTAGGTGTAAATAATTTATTTAGGGTGTGCAAGTATTTGAGTAAATCAGGTTATTCATCCATATCCTCACCGATAGTTTGTGCTCCTTGTTGGGGCGATGCTATAGCATAGGGGCCTCCTATCAATGTGAGTGCGAGTTTTCTCTGAGATACTGGGAAACTAGATTGCTAGTCACAGGGTCGTCACATCCTCAATTTACTAGGTATTGCCAAATTGTTCTTCAAACATTTAATGTCAGTTTATATTCCAAAAGCAACGTAGAAAAATTTCTTTGTCTCTACATCTATACCAACACACCTGAGTTTTACCAATCTGATGGCCTGAGAGGATATTTTATTATGCTTTGTATTTGCATGTCTTTTATTTCAGGTGAGGTTGAACATATTTTCTTATGTTTATTGGGAATATGGACATTCTCTTTTGTGCATTTTCTGTTCATCTTCTGTCTATTTTTTATTAGATTGTATATATTTACCTTAGCAATTTGTAGAAGTTCTGTATGTATTTTTGACATTTATATTTTGTCAGTTACATATGGAAACAAACATTTTTTTCTATGTGGCTTATCTTTTCACATTGTTTATGGTAATTTTTTGTCATTAAATTTTTAATTTTAATGTAATAAAACCTGACAATATCTTCCTTTATAAGTTGTGCTTTGGCTTTACATTTAAGAAAAATTTCCCTATCCTGATGTCTTAAATGTATCCTATATTTGCATCTAAAAGCTCCAGTTTTGTTTTTCACCTATGGGCCTTTAGCCCATCTCTGGGATGAGGCAGGGATCTAATTTTATAGCCTGCAGTCTGTAAAACCTAATGTTATAGCACCATTTATTGGGTAACCCATCCGGTTCCCATTGAGTGTCCCTTGTAATGTCACTGGACTTATACCAAGTTCTTTTTTATATGTGGGTCTGTTTGGGACTCTTAATTTGTTTTTACTTGTACTGACGTAAATATTATAGTTCCATAATAATTTTTCTTATAGGATGAGTCTACCCTCAGATTTAAATTTTCCTTGGCTGTTCTTTGTTCTTTACTCTTTTACTGAAATTTCAAGATCACCAACTTATGTGAAATACCCTTAGGATTTTTATTAGGAGTACATTGAATTTTATGAAATAATTTGGGAAGAACCATCATCTTTATGTCTTGAGTCTTCTTTTTTGGTGAATGGGGTATACATGTATAGCTCTTCTTTGTATCCTTTATAAAGTTTTATAACTCCCTTTGTATGTCCTTTATTAGATTTTTCCTAGCTATCTTGAATGCTTTGTTGCCATTGTAAAACATCTTTCAAAAAATTACTTTGTCAGATTGATGATGATGTAGAGGAATGATATTTGTGTATGTAATTGTTCTAGGTCTTGTCATATATTTTTTTCTTTTTTAGTCTACTTTATAAGTAATTTTTTCTGGGAAATTATTCATTTTGTTTAATTTTTCAGTGTTACTGGTATAAAGTTCTTATTTTCAAATCACTGTAACAATTTTACTTTTTAATATTCTTACTACCTGTGCATTCCTGATATCTTGATTCGTGCCAGGGTTCTTTTATTGTTCATGTTACAAGAATGTTGTCTATTTTATTCATCTTTTGAACTATCCAGATTTTTATTTTTTTGATTGTTTTTGTTATGTGCTTTGTTTCATTGATTTTTGCTCCTATGCTTTTTTCTTCCACTTTCCCTGAGTTGAGACTTTTGTTTTATTTATTTTTTTCTCCTAACTTGTAGATTTGTATTCTTTGCTTAGTTAACTTTTATTCTTCCTTCTTTTCTAATCTATTCACTTACTACCATATATTTCTCTCCAAATATTGCTTTAGATCATTCCATAACAGTGGAAACATAGGACTTTCATTATCTTTCACTTCTAATTTCCATTATATCATCTTCCACCCATGAGTTATCTTGAAATTTTAAAAATGTAAATATTTGGAACGTAATTTTTTTGTCATTTATTTCTAACTTTATAGCATTATAGTCAGAACATATTCTCAGCAGGATAGAGATTTGTAGGTATGTGTTGAGATTTGTTTTGTGGCTTAGTATGTGATGAATTTTAAGAAGTGATCTGTTTGCTTGAAAAGAATGAATGGCATTTAAATCTTTCATATTTTTATGACTTTTAAATCCATTTGGTCAATTAATTACTGAGGGAAATATGCCACAATCTTGTACTATGATTGTGGATTTGTTAATTTTTTTCTTGTAATATGGTCAAATTTTGTTTTCTATATAAGGGAAGTTGTATTATTATATAATTGTTATCTATTCTTATATCTATAGCAAAATAATATTTTAAAAATTAATAGTAACAATATAAAATTTCCTTTCAAAATAAGTTTAATTAAGAAACTGGGACGTGATTTAAAGAAAATTTTTGAGTATATAATGGTGTAAGTAGTAAATAACTATGAAAGGAAATCATGCAAGTGGTAGCGATGGCCTAAAAGCACACCACTGTCCCTCTACCTCAGCTGGCCACCCAGCTACACAACAATATTCTAGAATCACTGTTTCCAGCCCAGCCCCTCTCAAGCTTCAGTTCCACACACATACTCAGTTCCTCCCTCCTCACTTCCACCTGAAGGTATCACAAATCCCTCCCACTCATAAATACAGAAGGGAATTTATTTTCATTTAAATTTATTTTCAATTACAGTTGACATTTGATATTATATTAGTTTCAGGTGTACAACATAGTGATTAGACATTTACCTAACTTACAAAGTGATCATCCTAATAAGTCTAGACCCATCTGACACCATACATAGTTATTGCAATACTGTTTGACTACTTTCTCTATGCTGTGCTTTACATCCCAGTGACTATTTCTATAAGGCTGTCAGTAGTAAATTTTCTATAGCTTTGCTCTCTCTTCTGCTCCCGAAACACTATTTCTCCTATGTTCCTTATCTTGGTGCAAGATACCACTGTCTTCACACTCAGCTAATCCAAACACTTCCGACCTCCCTCCACATGCATATCAAAACAGAGAATGGGCTCCGTCTGTTTATCTCCTTGATATTCCTGTATCTCTCTCCTCTTCAGCCCCTTTGCTGCCACCATGATTCAGGCCCTTGCCATCTCTCTCCTGGACCCCCGTGGCCCCCCTTTGTCTGCCCTGACTCTACAGCGGTGCCCTCAAATCTCTTCTCCACGCAGTACTTCATTAATTGTTCTGCATGCAAAACTGACTTTGTCTCCCTCTGCTTTACACTCTCGGATGGTTCCTTGTTGTTTATTGAATCCCCATGATGTGGTCCACGCGCCTCTCTCACCAGCCCCGCCCTGCTCTGTGCCCCAGCCATAGGAACAACATGCTGTTCTCAAATAGTGCCTGTCTGCCATATGCTTCTGGAGATTTCTCAGGTTGTGCCTTTTCTCACCAATGCATTTGCCTTACTTTATCTACCAAGCAAACACTGCAAAATTCAGTGCAAGTTTCACCTCCCCACTTCTATTGGCAACCCCCAGCCAGCAGAAGGGAGCATTTCCCTTTTTGTACTCTCATTCCTAGTTGGGCTCCTCTGGCTGGACTCTAAGCTCCTTGAGGACAGGGACTATTTTTAAATCACTTCTCCATCTTGTTTGTTGGATGAGTGAAAAAAATGAGTATTAATGTGAAGACATTAATTCAGAACCCATTGCATGGTGAACGTCTTAAGAGCTACCCCACCTCTTTCCAAGGTAGGCTCATTGCCTCTGGAATTTCACCAGAGGTGTGGGGTGAGGAGAGCTGAGTGTTAGCTCCTCTCTGGTGATAAGGCTGCGGGAGTGCAATGTGTAAATGCTGAAAAAAAGCAGCCCATGAAAGGAAAGCTTCATTAAGTTATGTCTTGTGAAAACTTAAAGGACATCTAGTTTTTTTTTAAAAGAATGTTCATCAGTTGTTCAGATTCACTTAGTATCTTTAAAATCATTTTACTATCATTTTCTCTAATAAGCCAAGCCCTAAAAAATGGGGGAAAGGCTCACAAATGCTTTCTTAAATAAAAAGTGTTACTTATGACACCAACCCACTAGTTTTCAACATCATTTTTAACATCAAAGAAACTTTGGTTGAAGCATTTTCTCATATTTACTTCCTCTTTTTTTTGTTTTTTTTTTTTAAATTTCCCATGTCCTTACCCCTCTCCATAGATTTAGTTCCAACAGATTTAAGAAAAGAGCAGCACTTAGAAGAAGCATCCAGAGGCATGGTCAAGATGAGGGTCTAACCACTTCAAATCAGGCAAAGAAAGGCAAACAGAAAAATCTAAAAACATGCCCTTTGTTAATTTTAATACAGTTCTAGACTGGAACACAAAGTATGTATCAAGTAACTACAGGGCGGCCTTCCCCAAACTAGATATATCATTGAACAATACTTCATGGACGTTAAATAGGTGTTTGGGGAAAAATGATTTGTAAAGGGTTCCTTTCAAAGTACATAAAAGGCTCTGAAAACTCCAGAGTAAAAGACCTGTTTAACTATATGTATTTAACCCAGTCTTTCCCAACATTTATTTGATTATAAAATCATTTTAATTCTTGTATGGAGTAACCTATTAACATGCTGCAGATGATTTGGATAAAAATAGGATAAAAATAATTTGATTTGAGGGCAGATGTTTCACTTAGAAAAGATTATTTCGAAGTAGTAGAGACTTAATAAACATCTTGAACAACTTGAAAAGCAGTGTCAGAAGATTTTTAAAATGCTGTCAAAAACCTCATAAAATATACATTATATTGTGTAGCAATATTGTAAAATGTGGTGCGATACATTAAAATCATCAGATTATACCGCATTACCCTATAATCTTCTAATCAGATATCTATACATTTTATATTGTATCTTCAAAATGACTCCTGTTACAAATACTATGCTTGAATTATGGAAGTATGCTCTAACCCTAGCTACAAAGGATTCATGAAGGAAGAAACGGCTCCAGATAAGGAGGGTATCAGGGCAAGAGAATGATGAAAAATGACAGCGTCACAGAACTTTAGAGCTAAAAGGAATCTTAGGGGTAGTTTTAATTCAATCCCCTCCTTTTAGATAAAATAAGATTGACAATAATGCGTGAAGCCCTCAAGGGGAAGAAAAGTTGGCCTAGTGTGGAGGAGCGAGGGGCCACCGAGGACGCGTCCCCCTCATCCCCGCGTGGGGAGCGCGGGAAGGCGAGGCTGGAACTCTGCGGGAAGGAAGCCTGGGCCCTGGGTCGTGAGGATGTTGGCGTCTCGCCTGTGCCAGCGAGAGGGGTGAGCAACTGCACGGACAAGCAGTGGCCAGCGTGGGGCTCGCCTCGGCAGGCCAACGCGTTGGGAAAAGGGGTGGATCCTGAAGCCAAGAAGCAACAGGACAATGACTTACATGTTACCAGGTGCTCATAAGTAAAAACTCCCTAAAGTCAGCAGAACCCCATCTTCTCTGAAAATAGCCCTGCTCGCCTAGAAGCCCACCAGGATCTAACTCAGCCATATCAACGCTCCGCAGAGTGTGTGTGTTCTCCAGGGCGAGGGAACACATTGCCGTCAGCAAGGGGTCAGGCCCCAGGCAGTTAGTGTGGTCAATGTGTCATTCACCGCGAGTATCTTCAGTCTCCATCAGAGAGCAAGCTTCGCACATCTATTGAATTCGGTGATTTACTTTTCGGCTCAGGGTCCAAACAAGTTTTATGCATCGCGATCGGTTTATGATTTCTAGTCTCCTTTGATCTGTAGGTCCCCCTCCACATTTTTCTTCAATTTTTGTTACTGTTGAAGAAACAAAGTTGCTTTTCCTGTAGACTTTCGCAAAACTTGGGTTTTATTGAGTGCATCTTTAAGGCGTCGTTTAACATGTTCTGTTCCTCTGACCTGTGTGCTGGTAACTGGAGCAAGCTTGATGTTTTTGGGGGGGCAAGATTACTTTGTAGGTCGCCCTGGTGGGTTCCTCCGTAGGAGGCACATGGTGTACGGCTGCCTGCCTTTCTGTGACGCGAGCATCTGCCTGCCGATGATGCTCTTTTAAACTTAAACTGCATCAACTTTGATCGGTGGGAGCTTATTCAAGTCAGCACCTGAGTCCTCTTGCCATGATCCTCGTAGTCTTTGATAGCTCCCTGGTTTTCAGACATGGTTGGATGTTTTGCTTACCATGAGCACGAGTCTGGGCCCATTTGGATGGTGTTTCATATTATTAGGCACCTGGCTTAGCCCTGGAAAGCATCGTTCAAAAAAGCAAATGGCTTTAACGTCCAGCTCAGGCTCTAGGAGAAACTGTGGATTCAGCAGAATTTCCAAGTGCTCTCTCCTCATTGGCAAAGGGAAAAAAACAAGTGCCCTCAATTAAGGGAAGTGAGATTACCCATTGCAGAGCAGCACTAGGGCGATATTCTGCATGGCAAATTACACATGTCGGGCAGGGGGTCAAGTAGAAATTACAGATGCAGGCGCAGGGACATCGATCATTGATACGGAGGAAGCAGGCAGCTCAGGTTTGCTTCGCTCTCCCAAATCTGTAGGCCTGGCTCCGAAGAAGTCCCTGAGACAATCATGGATGATGCCATCTGTGAACTGTACGTATTACAGAGCTGTCATGTTACAAATGAAGAGTTCAGGCTTGATTGAACCCTTGACAACCTCGCAAAGGAAGCACAGGCTCATTACATTAACCATGCTCAGGCTGCGGGCGAGAGCGGGGTCTGCAGGGCCTCAGCAAGGACGGCTGAGAACACAGACCTGTGCTGTTGAGAGCCTGTGCTCTTTGGCCATGTTGGGGAGTGACAGGGACACTCCTTCCAAATCTGGAGAGTCAAGTTCCAATAGATCTGGGCTTTTGGGCAGTTTCTCTGGGTCAGCAGGTATCTTTTATGCCTTCTTTATTTTGGTAAAGGGATAAAGAAGGCAGGTTGCTATCATAGCCCCTTTGCTCTCTTTATTCATCATTTTCTTTTAAATGAAGTTTTGTTTTTTTAAAATTAAAATGAGTGTGTAATAACCAATGAGTGCAAATGTTAGCAGCCCATAGGTAGGTGGAGACAGGGCATAGCTGTAGACAGGCAGCCCCTTTAAAGCTCTTCCCTTAATTTCTTCCTAACAAGGAAACCTTCCCCGATTCCATAGCTATTCTTTGACGGAGCCTCCAGGGTGACTTCTCCTGCATTAGTCAAATTGTTCATTCACATCTGAAGGGCATACAAGTTCAGCCATTCAGGATCCTAGGGGAACAGGGGACATGGACACTTCCCTGTGATGACGCCCCCTCTGGGAGCCAGCATGGAGATAGAGAAGGCCTGGTGCTCCCTCGCCATCCTTCCTGGAGGCAAAGCATAGTCAGATCCTTGACCCAGTTAAAGGGAAACCCCTGGCTTGGACTTGGGTCTGGGGCTAATGGTGTAAAGAGGCAGGGACAACGACAGCATAAAGGACTGGGTGTGGACAGTGGTGGTGGTTCTTGGTGTGCAGGGGCAGGGGCAGTGGCTTTTAGCTGTGGCCCTGGCAGCTTCACGTCCCCTGTTCCTGCCTGTTTTGTCAATGTGGTTCTCGAGCTTTCCTGGAGAAACTGAGCTACCCAGACATCCTTTCTCATCTTGCTTAATTCTGCCAAAATCGGTTGCCGTGGTTTGAAAGCAAGAACCTGGACTAATCCTGGAACTAACTGATTTCCATGAAGGCATTAATATATCCCCAAACACCTATCTTATTAACAGGTCATGAATTAGACCTCATCATGAACCAGAAGTACCCGTAAAGCCTGTTTCGTAAAGCACGTGGTGTTGCTGCTGCAGTGGGAGGTTTAAAACTGTCCCACAGGGAGTCATGTGTCTTTGATTTCTGAGGGATGGCTCTGCTTCAAGCTTGTGCTCTTCTCAGAAAGGCGCTCTTCCTGCCAGGGTCTGAAGAGCACCTCTTGTCAACTCAGCATGAGAGAACAGATCAGCAAAGAGAACAGCGACCCAGAGGGCTCACGTGAGGATGACGGGAAGCTCAGCCTCGCAGCAACAGCCAGAGTCTTGCCAAGCCACAGACAGCAGATAGAAAAGACTCAGTGTTTGATGTCTACTCCTTGAGTGACTGCACAAGCAAAAACCAAGACCAAGTATGAATTCCCTAACACAGGGTGGACACCTGTGACCAGTTGGTATGGAGCCAGAGCAAAGAGGATCTCACCAGAAAAGAAACACCTTCCTCACTTGGGTTGAAGGTGATCGCCGGTCCTCAGCACTGTAGATGCCCCACAGGATGAAGCCTGGACCACTGAACAAGAAGACAACCTCTTAAGCTTTCTTTCAACCTTGTAGCTCAGATTTCATTCTATGACCTGTGGCAGGATTTGTCCCATAACTTCACTCTCTCCCCCAAGTTCTCCTATCAACTAAGCCCGTTTATTTATTAACTTTAAGTATTTTATTAGGGAACTCTTTGAGCATACACAAAATAAACAGAAGAGTGTAATGAACAATCCCCAGCTCCCATGTACCCATCACCCAACCTGAACAATCATTAACCCCTAGCCAATCCTTCCCTGTTTACACTCTCACCCACTCCCTCTCATCAATATCATTTTGAAGCAAAATCAGGATGATGTATCTTTTCATAGCAGTTAAGGCGCTCTTTTGTTCTCTTATTTAACATAACAAAAAATCCATTAACACGCGTGAAAACATTAACTTTTTAATGTCATAAAATAAAAAAAAGGTTTAATATCATCAAATATCTAGTCAAGTTTCAAATTTCTGATTAATGACATTTAAATCTCTAAGATGGGGTCCTTGTAGATCTCATAAACTGGAACAAATTTCAAGCTTTGATGTTTATAATACTTGTCACTGGACACACATACATTTTGAAAACTGGTACATCCAAGTTCAAGAGGTGTTTCCAACTGGATTACATTTGTAATTTTCTGTCTTTGGGGGCATTTTGGAACCCCCAGAAGGAACTGTCACCGAAGGGTAAGTTAGCAGATTAAAGGCACAGACAAAAATTCTGAGTGAGAGTGATAGCAGAGAAAGTCATGATGTCAAGAGAAGGGACAGTAGGGCAGGTGCTTCAGGGAGAAGGTCAAAGGGTACTCAAGAGATACGGCAGCTTTAAGAAAGTGACTTTTATAATTGGGAAAAACTTAGCTTTTGGCTACTCATCTGCTGCTGGTACAGTTTTTTGCTATTTCTTATAAACAGTGTCACCAGCCACAATCAGAGCTTTCTGCGTCATAACATAACATGCAAATAGCAGTTTTGATAGGAGATGCAGGTTTCAGAAATGGTTTAGAAGCCATATGAAAAACAGGCTGAAATGGCCTCCATAAAATAATCAAACAACTTCTATAAAAGTTGGGGCAAGTTCAAGTCTATTGTGAAAATAATGGGTATACAAAGGAGAAAGGACCAGGGCCAGGACTCATGGATGCAGGCTTAAGGCCTTCGCACGTGTTTTATCAGCAAAGCCCATTTCCGCTGAGCTGCCTCCACAATAGTTGGGAGCTCGTATGTGACTTAACATCAAGATGTCCGCAAGGGGTTGCTAATTGGAATAACTTATTCTTGATATATTTGCCTTAAGTTGGCATTTCTCAGGCTGGGTTCTGAGCAACACTAAGTATTTGGTGATTTTTCTGAAGTCAGCTAAGTTTGGGGAACACTGTCCATTCCATTTCTCTTCTTGGAGAGTCACAGTGCTCACTGTTGTATTAAAAATCGTCAGAAACCCTCTGTTGAATTTTGTGCATGGCTCAAGCAGGCACTAATTTTAATATTCAATGAATGGATAGATGTTACCCAGTGTTTTCCAAACCTTTTTAATTATGGAAACTTTTTCTGTGGAATATCTATAAATATCTTGTGGTATATTATTATCTTGCATAGGACATACTTATACTAAAAAAAAATTATTATTTATGTAAACTCAAATTTAACTGGGTATCCTCTATTATTATTTTCTAAATCTGTCAACTCCATTTTTTCTTCATGTCCCTCCATCCCATTGCTTCAGTGAGAGCAGCTATGCTTAACAAATGCCCCTCCTTTCAGCCACAGTGATTGATTGGTTGAGTGGTGGGCATCTTATACAAGTTAAGTCTATCAGATTCCTTTCTGGGGAAAATAGAATTAGGGGCAAGAGCCCATAGGTCAGTCTGGTTGCTGTTCTGAATGGAGAGCACATCAATGAGGGAAGTGCTGGTAATGACCATGTTTCACCATAATGACTGGGGAACAGAGAGAAGAATGACACAGATGCTGAGAGGTGGAAAGAAGACTTTCAGGGCTGTCTACCATGTGCTAGTTCTTGCTTCTTGCCCTTTCTGAAGCTTGGCTGTTTAACAAACTTTTGAATCCCTTAAGATACCCTAGTATTCTTATAATACATATTTTCTTTGCTTAAACTAGCTCAAATGGATTTCTATTTCTTGCAACCAAAAAGTATCTCAATAAAGTGTGATTCTTCCCAGAGGGGAATTGATCTGCTCTATCATTCATGATTTGCTGTAATAGGCCTGGCATTGAGTGCTGACATGCATTTAAAAAATGAGGTAGCTTATCTTTAAGGAAGTATTTAGAAATCTGAGTGACACAGGGGGCAGTTACTTGGATATTTTCCCAGTTAGCTCCACCTCTAGCCTGGAGGTCTCCAGCTTCCAGCAGAAAGGGGAAGCTCAGGAAAATCACAAAACCACCACACAGTCTCTTTCTCTGGGTAAACGGACAAGTTCATTCTGCATGCCAGATCACAATACAGTACTGTACTTTAAGATCCTGAAGTTCCCAAGACTGGAATCCTGAGTGGAAAATTGGACCCCCCAAGGCCAGTGGCTGTTGGCCTTGAGTTAAGTGTCACCCTTTGTTCTTACCATGGGAAGTTCAATTTAGAGCAATTTGGAATGATTCCCTCTAGTCTCAGGGCATCATTAGGTATTTCAAGGCTGGTGGTTAGCTTGGTAAAAACCACTTCCCTATATTAGAAGATCACAGGGACTATTGAAAAGACATCATAGAGTGTA
This sequence comes from Miniopterus natalensis, assembly GCF_054644295.1. Lineage (NCBI taxonomy): Eukaryota > Metazoa > Chordata > Mammalia > Chiroptera > Miniopteridae > Miniopterus > Miniopterus natalensis. The sequence goes on from NC_142088.1 coordinate 40,125,177, forward strand.
TGATTTTAAGCAAGTCATAGTTTTCAGATTACCAGTATTTTCAGACAGTTTAAAAAGTGCTTGTATCTTATATATAAATACAATCTGTGTAGTAAAGCTCACATTGACCTTGAAAAAAGCTGCTTTAATGCAACATGGAAGTGTGGTGGTCTCCTCGGGTATTATGAAGTATTAAGGGACATTTTATTTGATTTTACTTTATTTTGTAATAGTTTATTTTCTTTAAAACCAGGATGGAAACAAAGAAGCGTGGACCTCAGTGAACAAATATGGACCTCAGATTAGGGGCTCGTAGCTCCTTAATTGATCTCTTAAATCCTGGGCATGATTTCTATTGCTGTGAGGTTATTTTTCACCTGAGTTTATTGTTAGTTGGCTCTGGAGTGTGATTATCATTTTAATCCTGTAAGATCAGTGTTCTTTAGCCAGACAACCTCAGTGTATCTGGAGCTTTCAGCTACTAAACTCTTAATGTGATGAATGGGGTATAAAACCATACTCGGAAGACATTAATGGATTCGTGCACATAATAGTCATCATCACCAATAGGCCACATCAGCATTGCAATGTCAACTTGCATTGAAACCCAGCAGAGATACACATTTATTTTTTACAGGTGATTCCTTTTTTAAAAACTGGATCCAAAGGAGGTTTCCTGCATTTCTTAAAGTGTAGCTAAGAAGAGACATTTGCTTTTGAAATACTCATATGTTGGAACCTGTGTTTGGGTTGTGAGGGAAGATTTGAAATACTGTGGTGTGAACCCTTAGCTCATTCTTCTAAACCTGATTTGTAAGTTTACATTTTCTCAGTAAAAGGTGATTTCTAGGTAAGAAGCAGTCTGATAACAACATGATTTTAGAGGAGGAAAAAAAGTCTAACCTCTGAGGATTTTACACACACACACGCACGCACACACACACATTTAAAAACAGCTATGTTTTAACATTTTCTTAGACTGTGCTTAGCTTTGTGTTTTATTACTTTCAGGCTCTGCTCTGTGTTGGAAATTACATTCCTTGATAAGGTAACACAAACAAGAGAGCCTTCTGTTAGTTTATGAGCGGTAGTCAAGGATTTGCCAGTACCCTCAAGAGCTGTTTGTTGAACTCAAGCCGGTGCTGTTAGCTGTGTATAAGCTTTGCCATGTTTGCTTTGGACTTGGCATAAGCTTTGAAGGAGTTTAACTAGGTCCTCTTTTTTTCTTGTATTGCATTTTTGTCATCATTCTTTTGTGAATAAAGTTGCAGATTTATGGTATTTACTTGTATCTTATTAATTGTGTGATCTTGGGCAGCTTACTTAAGCTTCCTGAGTTTGTCTCTTCATTTGAAAGAGCCAGATAATGCTGATTTCACAGGGTTATTGTATATATTCCATAGGAAGGTGTACACAGAAATACTCCGAACACAGTGCTTGGCATATAAATATGTGTAGAATAAATGTTTATCTTCTTTCCTTCTACTGAACTAACTGGAAGATGGACTAGACAATATTGTGACTAGTAAGGCATAAGAAACAACACTGAAAACAACAGCCCACATGGCCCTGGTACAATTTTTAATCTAGCTGAGTGGTTTTATTGTTATTATTTTAGGGGGCAGATGGTTATCATAACTCCCTTATTTTATTTTATAGGTTCTGATGAGAACAGCACAGGCTGGGAGACCCCTGGTCTGTTCAAATGAAAAGCAACCCAGAACAGTTCTGAAACTTCATCAAAGGCTGAGGGCTGAGAAAATGATTAGATAGCAGTTGTAGAAAGCATCACATTGAGCCTATTAATCATTCAAGTTTTATAGTAATTCATCTTTCTTCGGTCAGTTTTTAAAAAATTTTGTAATGAATATGGTTTTCGTTGTTTTAACAGAGAACATTTGCCCCTTAACTGACTAGAGTCCATTTCTTACCCACGCTCTCATGACTCAGAGAGCCTGTCCCCACCTGGCAGTGCGCATCTGCACTGTCACAGAGACAGGGACTCGATTACCTGGGGCTTGCGTCTCTTTGGCACCACGTCCCTCACCTGCATCTGCACTAACGAGCCGATTTGCTTTTCCAGAACATACATACTCTCTCACTTCTGTGCTTACTCACATGGCATTCCCTTCACTGTAGGGCACAGAGGAGCCTTGTTGCAAGCAGCCTGTAAGGGAGCTGGAGGGGGGGAAATGAAGGTTCCCTGGAGGAGTGACACCTGAGCTGGCATCTTGAGAGGTGAGCAGGAGCTGGCCGCTCCAAGAAGTAGGGGGAAGAAATGGGCGAAGGTCCAGGGGCATGCAGTGGCTTGGGGTATGTGGAAACATGTTACTGTCTCAGTGTTGCTGGGGCCCAGAGATAGGGAGATGAGGTGAAGCTGGAGGCGTTGGCAGTATTGCCGATGGAAGGCCTCGGTGCCAGGTTAAGGGACTTGGAACTCATTTGGTACCTAAAGGTGAGCCTTTGGTGGGTTTTAAGTGGCAGAGGGGCATGATCTGAACTTTTCCCCCCCTAGATAAATCACTGGGTTGGGGGAAGCAGTGCAGACAGAGGAGAACATGGACAATACAGAGTATGAATAGACAAGATCAGGAGCAGGAGACCGGTGAGCAGGCCGCTGTCATAGTCCCTATCAGAGGGACGAGAGTCCGAGCGAGGACAGAGGGTGGGGATATGCCAATCTAGATGACTACTCACACCCCGCTCCCACCAAAGCTAGTTGGGGGTACAAATTATGAATAACAGCTATTTCTTTTGATGAATTCACCATATAATTGTCAAACAGCTCCTTCAGTTTGACTTGTGTTTGTCTTCGGTTCCCAAACTTGGCCACACATTGTAGTCGCCCAAAGACTTTTAAAAACTGCTGGTGCCTGGATCCAAACCAGTAGGTTCTGACTGAATGGGTGCGGGGTACAGCCTGCCTGGCAGCTCTCCAGCTGATTCTAAACCATCCAGCAAAGAGAGGACCACTGGCGCAGGTGCCGTCCAGACAGCACCAAAATAAAAATACGCATTGAGGCAGCATATTCCTTCCTATCTCCCTGATCTTGTCCATGGGTTTAGAAGCTCAGAGTCAAGGCAAAGAAACACAAAAGGACACAGAAAGTGTTCACAATTATTTGCCAGTTGGGATTATTAGAAAAGCTATGTGTCCTACACAATAGTTGGCCAGCACATTTGGGGAGCTGCACGGTGAATCCTAGCTGCATTTCCATTGAACCAACTGCTTATGGTTTCAGATGGCACTTTATGAAAAATGTTTGGCACTCTCTTTGGATTAAAACTGAGTTTCATTGCCAAGGATTTACTTTGTTTCTACTGTGGATTTATTTACTTATTTTTTAATCTAATTAAATTAATTCTAAGTGGGTTATTTCTACTTGTCTTGGGTTAAATTGCTATCCAATATCATTGCAGGCCTCTTCGATGGTGGCTTGAACGAGTGCTTCTCAAATTTTAATGCCTTTAAGAATCACCTGGGGATATAGTTAAAATGCAGATTCAGATTTATTAGATCTGGGCACAGCCTGAGATTCTGAATTTCTTCTTTTTTCCCCCCTTTAATTGAATTTGTTGGAGTGACACTGGTTAACAAAATTATACAAGTTTCAGGTACACAATTCCACAATACATCATCTGTACATTATATTGTGTGTTCACTAACCCCAATCAAGTCTCCATCCATTCTGCATTTCTAATGAACCCCCAAGTCATGCTGAAGCAGCTGGTTACTGGACCACACTTTTAATAGAGGATCTTAAGGCCCCAGGAAATAGTCACTGATTATCTTCTTCCTTTCTAAGGTATAATCATACAAGGGGAAATATAAAGAAAAGAAACAATAACAACACTTAATTTGAAAAAAAATCTCTACGTGAAGACTTACTGCTAGTTTTTATGAAACAAATCCAAAATTGTTTTTCCATCTGTGCATGAGAATTCTGCCAATTTCCAACCTCTCTATTGTGCCTTTGAGGACAATAGAGAAATTACATCAGGCCCATGCAAGTACAAGATGAGATTCTGGGTTCTGTTGCTTTGAAGTGGATCAGAAACCTGTAGCTGACAAAATAGTTGAAATGTTTAATGCATGTCAGTAGCTGAAAAAGCATCCTCTCAAAATATCTGACTATGTTATTAATGAGATCATCAAGGTCAGGCCTACACGTACTGGGATAACACGGCTGAGTTTATCATCCTTGGAGAACTTTATATCTAATGACAGCAGGTAATTTTTTTTTTTTTTTGCCTCAGAGTAGAGAGTTCAATAAAGTTGATTCAAAAATTCATAGGAACCAAAACTATATTTTTTGAACTCAGAAATGTTAACATTTCTAGTAACTCAATTAAACAGAGAATATCTAGCAATGTATTTTGTTTGTTTTCTCTGTAGACAAAGAGTTCGTAAGGAATGTTGATTATAATTCTAGAAGAAGGAAAATGTAAGTCTGTGTTTCTAAGTAGTATACTGAGCAAGTACGATCAGAAGATATAATTGAAATGAAACATATTTTTGATTTCCACTGCTCTTTAAAATTTCTTTAATGAAGGAGTTTTTCTTTTTTGTTGGAAGAAAACTCTGACATCCCCCAGGAATGCTCTAGTCACTTGAGGAGTAGAAAGTCCTACAGTCAACCTAAGCCAAAAGACACTGTCTTGATTTAGAAATAGAACCCCAGTCTGATGTTTTGAGATGCATTTAAAAGTGAAACTTCTCCTCTTATCCGAGCTGTGGTCTGTTCTTCACAGGCCACCTGCCTTTGGGGAAGGAAGTATGGAAGGCTTTTTTCTCTCTTTCTCCATTTTCTAACGTTTGGGCTCCTCTGGGGTCAGAGCACAGCGAGGCTGGAAGGAAAAAGGTACAGGAAGGTTCTTAACGTGAGTAGTGTGATCTTGAGATCGCTTTGCACTGGCTGGGTCTGACAGACACTTCAAGACGAATCTTTTTCTCATAAGCGTGTTCATGGTCTCTAGAGCGTCCCCTGCAGGTTCCCTCCTCCCAGCAGCCCTGAGAGGTGGACCATGCATACTATCCCTCAGCAATTTTCAACCTTTCTCATCTCATGGCACACATAAACTAATTACTAAAATTCTGTGGCACACCAAAAAATATATTTCTTGCTGATCTAACCAAAAAAAAAAGGTATAATTTTGATTCATTTACACTGGATGGCTATTGTTGTTTTGGCTGCTGTCATTTTTTATTTGAGAATCTAAGGGAAAAGAAGCCAATGCCCCTGACTAAATGGTCAGGTATGGCATGTTTTAAAAATTCTTGTAGCACATGGGTTGAAAGTCACTGTTCTAGCTGCACTCACTTCTCATTCCTTGTTTTCCGGGGTTTCCAGTCCACAGAGATTTTGGAGCCCACTGCTCCCAGGGAGTCTCTGGGGGCAGAATTCAAAATAGTTCCATCCAACTCTTTTCCTGTGGAGTGGGATTAGGAGTCCACAGGGCAGCAGCTCTGTGCAAGAGTTACTTTCATAAACCCTCCCCAATATCCATGCTTGCCACCCTTTTACAGCTTCCCTGCAGGTTTTGCGCCTGCCTACCCAGTTTTTAATGATGCTTTTTGAAATTTCCACGTGGTGATGTGGTGCCTCATTTTTGAATTTCATATTCATAGAATCTTTGATGCTCCAGTAATAAGTTCTAATTTAATATTCTATTTTCCTATAATGTAAATGTCTGTTCCTTTTCCAAAATAGGGCAATTTCTAAACAACTGACCTATGTCAAAATACCTTTCTAGGTACTAGGGTTTTTCAACCTCAGCACTATTAGCATTTTGTACCAGATAATTCTTGAGGACTGTCCTAGGCATTGTAGAGTGTTTAGCAGCATGCCTGGCTCCTTACCCACTAAATGCCAGTATCACCTCTTTCTCCCCCAGTCATGACAATAAAAATGTCTCCTGAGGGGCAAAATTGCCCCTAGCTGAGAATCACTGCCATAAATTGATAAGTACAGGTCTAAGGGCAAACATGTTGAAAACAAGGTATGCATTGTAAGTATGACCTAGACTCAAATGATTGCCCTGGGAGTGACCTCAGGCATTGACCTCGACCACCCCAGTTTATAAAAGAAGACACAGCTCAGAGAGGGAAGGTTTATTGCCTGGTGTCACAAAATCTCTGTCACAGGGAAGACTGGGAAGAATCTTGGTCTCCTGACCCTGGTACAGTGCTCATTGTGACGTTGGAGATAAATAATTATTAAATTTTAACATCACTGCTAATTTTAAAGTACCTACTCGTAGAATTTTCTGTGCTAAAAATAGAACATAGAAAAACCTTATCTAATTAGTTAGTGAATAGCACTGAATTAAAATTGGACACTATAATTAATCAATGCTAAATTGTGGTCAAATCCATTACCCTTGAGTGGATTATCTGTGTGACCCACCGTCTCCTTCTGACACCACACGTTGGGGGTCTGCAGGCTCTGGCTGGAGGGCTTCGAGAAGGCGAGAGGCTGAGGGTGGAAGGGAACCTGTGAGTGGCAGTAAATCATTTTTGTGTTATCTGTAGTTTGTTTTTAATCTGTGTCACTGCTCCTCTCCATTAAAAAAGCTAATTGAGAATTGACTACTGTAAACTTTTATTATAGAATGGTAGAGATGGAAAAGCACATGTAGAAAAAAATAGAAGTTATTCGATTGTCTATTAACTATGTTCAGTTTTATGACGGAACGAGCAAATTTCAGAAGCTTCTTCCCCTCCCCGTTTTATTTCTTTTTAAAAATTTCTTTATAAGTTTTTAAAATGAAATTTATTGGGGTGACATTTGTTAATAAGATCATATATGGTTCAAGTGTACATTTCTGTTTTCTTAACCAGAGGGACCTTTAATTTATTTTTAAAAAATAATCACTGGATAAAACATGTGCTTTTCATAGAACTGTTATTTTGTTTTCAGCAATGTCTTGCAAGAAACAGAATTGGTAGTAATGCTTAGCAATTTCCCTAGCACTTTATTTCCTGAAGGGTAAGTTTTAGTTTTGACTTCTATTTGTGCTTGGATATGGACTGTGGTGTTTTAATTGTGTAGGGACCTCCACCTGAATGCTCACTGACCACCCAAACTCAGCTCGTCTAAATCTCAGGTTATTGCCATCCATTGCCTGCCCCCTCGAAGAGTCTTTTCTCTCTCAGTTCTGTCTGTGATATCCCAATCTCCTTGAAATGTGGCTAGAAATGTGGAAATGATCAGTGAGTCATCTCCTTTAAGAATATTTTTTACATTTAAATAATCAAACATTATCTATTTATTGAACAATTACTATGTATGAGACATATGTTAAATTTTTTCCATGCTTTTAATCCTCACAACACTCTCTGGAAGGCAGGTATCATTGACCCACCCAGCGTGCCCAAGGCCATTCAGCTGTAAGTGCCGGGCGTCTGAAACCCATGGCTCATGCCCTTCCGTGCCACCAGGCACTGCCCCCTTCACTTAGAATAGTGGAGTCTTTCTCTCTTTAAAACGTCCCCAGGGGTTGTCCTTTTCCCTGTGGCCTGCTACCTTACGCCTGTCCTTCTCTGGACCCCCTCTTCAAATGGCACGTGCCTCGCACACTTTCCTTGGTCCAAATCTTATGCTCTCATGGCTTCGTTGTATCCCCGAGAGTTCCAAGGACCAAAAGGCGAACAACCTGCAGGGCGCTCGCAGTGCAGCCCAACGGGTGCTGGCTGGTTTATCCGGCATCGCTTTTCAGAAATGGGAAGTTACATCGGAATAGAAGTTAAAATACTTGAGCATTGCCAGTACCGCCAAGAACAGAGATACTGAATCTTGAAGCTTTCCTAACAATATTAAAACATCTTCAGGGGGTGTGGGAGTCACGCTCATATTTGAACCAAATCATGCGAAGTCAACTTTTTTTTTCTATTTCACAATCCATATTATGTGACATGTGTCAATTAAATTAAGGTCCAGTTGTCTATAATCTAGGGTTATTAATTGTTATTAATTTGAGCAAAATATTTGTTTTGATTCTAAAGTGGATGTTTCTAATGTTACCCATAAAATAAAGTTCTACCAATTTCTAAAGGGCATCCTATTTTGGGACTTTTACGTTTCCTTGCTCTCTACAGCATGGTTTCTGAATCTTATGAGTTACAGTAGCACATCTGTTTTCATTAAAGGGATTTTAGAAATATGAATTATAAAAGATTTTGATTTGTCAGTGACATTGAATATTTTTTAAAGATTATTTTTGCTGCTGACAGAAATCAGTAGATTGCACAAAGCACATGTTTAAAGACCCCTCCCGGTCTAAGTCTAGAATCTGTTGGTGACTCACTCTCTCCTTCTTAGCCTGCGGAATCTAGCTTTGGCTAAGTAAAGGAAAGGCCTGTTAACATTGTGGATGACTATGTTCTGTGTTTTCTTAGATTCTCTATTTGTTTATTTGGCTTCCAAGTAACACCCAAAGTTGTTCAGCTTTCCTGCAATCCAGAGGCTGTGCTTGCAGCTACCTTCTTATCTAAGTCTCACACTGGGGCCAGGTACCAGATAACTAGAGGCCACCCTGTAGGCCAGAGCCCATCAACATTATTCACAACAGCCAGTGCCTTAAACTGTTTTCTCTGCGTCGCCCTTCTTGCCTTAAGCACAATGAAGGCTCTGGCCTGGGCTTTCCCCTCACTCCTGCCTCCTGACCAAGCCTTGGCACTTCCCCAGGTAGCCCTGTGTGGTATGCTGTGCCCCCTTTCCTCAGGAAATGTAAGTGATAAAAATCTTTCAATGGCATCGATCTCTACATGTGGCCACGCAGTTACTTCCATAGATTAAAATTCCACTAGTACAAATGAGACAGATAGCAGTGCCATTTCCTGGCGGTTTCTCTCTGCCAAGTGCATCTGTGATGTCACTCTGGCAGCTGCCCTTGACCTGTGCTCTTGGAAACCTCATGTCCAGGGGTTAAAAAGATATTTGACTATGCAAAATATGTGCTGAAACCTATCAATTGAAGAAGCTCAAGGTAGGTTTCTTCCTGCGAGATGCAGACTTGCAGGCAGAAGAGAAATGGGAGGTGAGAGGGGGAGGAATGGGGATGGCAGTGAGAGTGTGCTGAAAGTGGTGAATGTTTAAAAAGCACAGAAACACCTCAGTTACTACGACACCCATTCTGGGTCCTGGATAAGAATCGGCTGGAATACTAGTTGAAAATGCAGATTCCTAGGACCTGACTCAGACAAGAGCTATCAGAATCTCCAGGATGTAGCCAAGAATCAGTATTTTAAAAGCTCCCCAAGTGATTCTTTGGTCACTGACATTTGAAAACCTCTGGCTCAGACTCTGTGCTCTTGTGAAAATGGGTGTGAGCATTTGGCTCCAGGGCTGAAAACGGGGTAATTAGTGCAAAACAGTGTCTTTTAAGAATAAGATGAACTATTATCAACAAGCTTAGAGCACCAGCTCTGTCTTCACACTGCCCAGTCTCACTCCCAGCTCACCATTTATTAGCTGTGTGACATTGAGGAAATGACCGAATCTCTCCAAATCCCAGTTTCCTCATCTGCAAAATGGAGCTAATAGTGTATATTTCACAAGGTGTATGTTGGTACTCATGTGACATGCTTAATACAGAATCTGGCACATAGCCAGTGCTCAATATTACAGTTATAAAGAGATCCTGAGAAAAAAATTCTTGATCTAAACTTCAGTAATTTCTCCAGCAAAAGATGGTGTCTTCAGTTTCAAACTGCTTGATATCTCCCCCTCATTTTTCCTAAGAATGGTGAGACCAGATTACAGGTTACGTTCCCCAAATCCTTTTGTCCCTGGACTTCACCCATGTGTGTGCTCATATACCATTCATGCTAGCATGTGCTCACACACACACCACACTCTTACACACCCATGCACACAAGCTCTATCACACACACAACTCACACACACCTTCCTGAAATTCCCTAGGAGACACCTTTCTCCTTCAGGGCCCAGCATCTGTTTGACTTTCTTTGTTCTGGAAAAGCTTCTTGTCAGCACTCTCCTCCCTAATATCTGCCCTGAGCAGTGGCTGTCGGCTGTGATAATTAGTCCCTTTTAGATGTGCAGGCTTAATGATAACAAGTGGGCAGAGCAGGAGGTGGAGAGTAGCGAGAGGCAGAGTCAGCGGCTTTATCGTGGGGTGGCCAGAAGCTGGAACACGAGTGCCAGTCTTTCCTTTCTGAGGCCCGTGGTGCCAGGTTGGAGTGATAGTAGAGAGGGGACATCCTCCTGGTGGCCGCTGGCTCTCTGGGCTGGTGTTGAAGGAGCACTGAGTGCAATCAGAGCCAGGCCTAGAGCCCTCCATGGGCTCCTCTAATCACAGTGGTTTGTTAGCCACATCTCCAGCTTGGAACACAGGCAGACATTAGGACAGGAAATCCAACCATGAAGTTTGGACAGAATTGCAAATGGACCTTTTCTGCAAATAAAATTGAAGGCAGAAGAAAGGAAAGTCATCCCAAACTTTCCCTAGGGCTAGGGCTTACTGAGCCATAGAGGGGGCTGGGAGACCCTGGGCCTCGGTTCCCTGTGTCTTCATTATGTGTCTAAGTGACTTTGACCAGCATTCAGATTTGGTGGGCCACTGGGGCATGGGTGAGGACTTGAAATTGTTTGTAAATTGGGCTATTGTCAGCTTTGTTTCATAGGATTATTGTGAGTATTACAGGACAAGATGCTTATAGAGGACTTGAACTAGGACCAGGCACATAGTGAGCCTTCAGGAAATGGGAGCTCCAGTCTCAGGAAAAATTCACCAGTGCTTTAGGTTGAAGTGTTTGTGCTCAGGCTTGCTGAGATGTGGGGAAAGTCTATGGCTTTATTTCACATTATGAGGTTTAAAAGAGTCATTCTTTTATATGCTCAAAATTTTCTGGAAATACAAGGGTATGGTTTGAAATTTAGTCGGAGAGGTAAGCCTAGGGCTCTTGCTGTTATGGTGGTGATGACTGGCACGCAGAAATGAGGCAGGTTTCGTTCACCTTGAAGCTTATGAAGCCTCCTCTGCTTTGAACTTTAAACTTGACAAAAGAACAGATACAACACATGAGAAAAAAGTTCTTCAGCTCTCCTGCCACCAACAGGTAAGGCTAAGGGTCCTGATTCTCTGTTTGGAATAAGGAAAACATGCACTCCTGGGCAACCTTTATAAGGAGACTAGCTTCTGTACATTTTTTGCCACAGGACATTGGGAAAACAGATTCCAACCAAGTGGAGATGGTAAACCAAGAACGTTTTTAAAAAATCTGGTGTTTTGTTCATTCTGAAGGAAAGTGACAACTGCTGGTTGAAAAGTATATTTTTGTTATTGAAGAAGCAAATTAAAATAGCAAGAAAACAATGAAATGATCAGCTTGCAAAAGTTACTTGCTTTGATTAAAAGCACCAATAAATGTGTCTTGGTTCCATGACTGCTTCATTTAGCACCTGACACATAATAGATTTTTTTCATAGTATAATATCTCCATTGAAATATAATCATTTTGCAGATTGCTCAGCTGAATAGTCTTATAAACATGCTGTTGGGGGACTAGCCCCGGGCTATCATCAGGAGATTATGACAACGTGCACGATTGATGGACACGTGAGGGATGTGCCAGCCAAGCTTGGAGCAGAGAAGGTGATTTGTTGCAGAGCAATTAGCCTAATGCATTTTTAAAAGCATAAAATAAAGAATCATTTCATTTGCTGAAAAGATATTTTAGGTGCTTCGGTAAAGTAGTGACAGAATATTTTGATTGTCAGTGTGTTTTTTTTCCTTTAAAGTTGATAATTACATTTACCAGTTAAAGAATTGCCATTTAAAAATAATATTTTGTCCAAATGTTTAAAGATGCCTATTAAAAATGTAAACTGAACATGACAGCGGCCTTTCCATGCTATAATTCTAGTCAGTGGTCTGAAACCAATTGAGATGAAAAAATGTACATTTATTTAGTGTGAGCTGGAGAGTCAAGATCTGAAGACAATGATGAGGCTTGCTCTGTGATTTTTAAGATAGTTCTATTTTTGCTCAGATAACACTTCTAAGAAAGGTTCTGCTGCTATGTGTATAGTTCCTTTAGTAATCTTTCCAGGGAACAAAACCCCCCAGTGGCCTGTGGTCTGGGCACCCCCTGTCGTGTATAAAAAATAAGGAGAAATTTTCATGCAACAGCCAAAAGGTACCCATCCATTTAGTCCCCACATTCACCTGTATACACCAGTGTGGCTGCATCAGTTGTTACAATATTAAAATATTTGCTCACCTGGTGGTAAAGAGTCCTCCCCTGAACCCCTGTGTAGCCCCCAGGTCCCTCCCTGAGGTCCTCTAGATGGCCCTACCGCCCAGCAGCCAAGGGCGAACGCCTGCCTTAACGGGAGGGTTGCCAGGCCCTGCCCCAGGCAGGCATCCCTTCCTATTGGTGAGTGTCTGCAACTTACTGCTTATCACCCTTGTTTAGATTAATCTTTGACTTTTAGCTTAGGTTTGTTTGGAATATTCAAAAGCAGTCTGTGGAAGCTGGTGTGTGGGATGGAGCAGGAAACGGGTAAGAAGCACAGTTCCCTGGTCCTCTTAATATAAATTAGAGTGCTTTCATTCTTGAACATGTCTGATGAGGTAAGATTAATAATAACATATATTTTACTATTTTCTTCCCATACCCCTAGAAGACTGTTTTGTATCTACCACTTTGGAGACCAGTGGCCTAGAACCATGTTACTCAAATTGTATTACATGCTCATGAGTCACTGGGGGAGCTTGTTAAAATGTAGATTCTCATTAGTAGGTCTGCTGTGCGGCTTGAGCTTCCGCAGTTCTAACAAGCTCTCAAGTGATGCTGTTGTTCCTGGTCCAGGGGACACATAATTAGTAGCAGGAACCTAGAGCATACAGTCCATATTCATCCAAATGTCATTAGAAACACCGTCGGCTGGCCTCTGTTGACATCTTTAGCTACTTATGATCTAGACATATTACAAATGTGCAGTTGTCCAGACATGCAGTTAATGCTCTTCTCTTTCTCTTCCCATCCTGGCAAACTTTCATCCAGGAATTTTAAGATTCAGTTTGAGGTTAAACCTCCCCTAAGAAGTTTTAAAAATGACCTGGCACAACCATCTCCCTGCCTCCCTCCACACCCTCCCGCCCCCCCAAATAGACTAAAATGTCCAGGCCAATGTGAGCACTGTTATCTGTGTGCTCCCTGAATTCTCACAGATTGCACTTGAAAGAAACAGCGTCTTGGACTCACTGTGAAATGTCTGTCATGGGTTGAGTCCCCGGGGATCCACACTGTGAAGAGAAAAGGAAGCAAGAGTGGGCAGAGGGAGAGGTCGAGGTGTGAGGCAGGCCAGTGACAGCCTGGCTGACCTCGTGGGGAGCTCTGGAGCTGGGATGGGGCAGGATGGCCTTTTGCCTCCACAGTGGTCAGCTGTTGGGTATGAGTATGACCTTGGGAGGGACTCTCTAGAGCTGAGCAGTCCCCAGGGAGCTGACCAGCATCTGCCCACAGCACTCATAACATTTGGGGCAACAGTCCTTCCTAGAAGGAGAATCTGGACAATACATCACGGTGTCCCACAAAACATCTCTCCCCTCTTTCTAGGATCCTGAGGGCATGGCTGTGGTTCAGTCATTGCATCCTGAGGGCCAGGCAGAATGTTGGCACACAGTGGTGCTCAATCAGCAACATCCACAATTGGAAACCAGTGACGAGTGTGGTTGTCCTTACGTGCTGCATACAAGACAGTCATTTGGGGCGTGGAAAGAATTTATGAGAAAGTTCAGCTTATGTATTTTAACCCCCCTTTTAGCTTCTATTCTGTGTGTGACTTCAGCTCTGTAATAACATGTTCGTACAGTATTACATATATATGTTTTATAAAGCAGCATAAATAAATGGGAAGTACTCTCAAACATTTTTTGGTGGTGGTACATGAACAATAACTGCAAGGAGACCAGTGGTCTGGAGCAGTTGTTGGCGTTTTTGGTAGAGTTTGATTGGGACACAGCAGTGCCCATTTGTCTACACATCGTCTATGGCTCCCTTTTGTGCTACGAGGGCAGAGTTGAATAGTTGCAGCAGCGATAGCATGGCCTGCAGAGCCTAAGGTACTTACTCTCCAGTCCTTCACAGGCACCTGGAGGCTCCGTGGGCTGGCAGATGCAGCAGTTAGCGTGTTGACTGCGGGTGGCCCTTACCCTTCAAGTTCTGCTGAACCACGTGCCTAACGATAATAGCAACACGCAAAGTTATTACAGGGCTGGATCTCATGGTTAGTAGCAGTTTGCTTCTCAGGTGCTGTGAGAGGGGCAGCTATTTATTTCCCAATATCCGTTCTCCCCTTCTCCCTTAGTCATAGGTAGACCATGGGTGCCTAGAATAAAGACGCATTTTCCAGCCCCTCTGGCAGTTACTAGGGCTGTAAGTCCGGCCAGTGGGTTGTAGCAGGTTTTTGAGTGCAGCCTCTAGGAGGCAGCCTTAAAGGAAGCGGTCATGTTCTTCTTTTGTTCCCACCTCAGCTGGCTGGAATGTGGATATGATGGCTGGAGTCTGAGCAGCCATCTCATACTATGAAGTGGAACATGCTGAGGATATTGTAGCAGCCTAAAAGAAGGAGACTTGTTCCTAGCCGATGGCATGAAGCCATCAGAGCAGTTCTGGAGTTCGGCTTCCATATTTTCTTACATGCGAGAGAAATAAGCTTCTATCTTGCTTAAGCCATTATTAGATGTGAATCCTAAAGGGCTTCTTTTTAGCCACAACTGAACATATTTCTAACAGATACAGGTAGATCTGTAATAGAGTAATCCCCTAAAACTTTTCAATTTTGGATAACGTGCCATATCTCCCAGGAAGTACATTTCCCCTCAAAATCTAAATTATTTTAACTAGAGAATTAAAGTTCATAACTGTATGGACATCACTGAAGCAGTTGAGTATTGATGAAATTGTGGGGTGATGAGGGAGAGCACACCTGAGCTTGGGCAGCTGAGTGAGAACTGTGTAGGGACCGAAATAGGACACAGTTGAAAATCTGGATGTTCTTTCCTTAAAAGAAAAATGTTACTCCTAGTTATATTTATGTGTATTTTTCTTCGTCTTCAGAGACTTGACTTGAGTTTTTCTTTTTCTTTTTAAAAAAACACCAAACTTTTAGGACTTTTTCTAAGTCACTAATTACTTAGCTAAGTGATAAATGTTTTCCTGGCACAGCCTAACTTTATTATGTAGCACCCAAGAATAATCACTTGGATTTTACAACAACCTTAATAAAGAATTAATTGAGTACATCTTTTTGAAGAGGGTAATTTATTTAGAGTTAGGATTTTTGAAGAAAGTAAATTTTATTTGTGCTCACAACAAAGTAATTAGTGTTAGTTATTTTACTTAAGAGAAGTTTTTTTTTTTAAAGGTATCATTTATTACGGTAGCGCGTATGAGGGGGACTCTTTGTCCAGGACAATAGTCTTTTAGCCTTGTTAATGTCTTATTCTGTATAAATGCGCCTAATTGTTACAGTTGCTAAACAGAACCCGTCCTACTGAGTGTGATCATTTAGCTGTGAGCAGACATAATAGCAGTTGCATCCAAAATTTGCAGCAATTTTACATATTCTTCCTGCAGACATTTTTTTTCTTGCTGCCAAAGGCACTGGGGAAGCGCCGCTGTTCTCACTGTCGGGGCAGCTGCCTGTCGGTGCCGAGCCCGCGCCCACCGACCAGGCAGATGGTGGATGGGAGCTGAGGCGTGTCTTCTGGGCCCAGGACCCGCTTTGCTGGCGCTGGGGCTTGCAGCTGCCACGCTTGCTCCCGGGATGGTGACAGCGAGGCCGCGGCTGCCTGTCGGGGGCCCTCGTACAGAGCCATGTGCTCTGAAAGGGTGCCGGGTCTTCGGAGCATTGAACAGGCACTTGCATATTCAAACTGCCAGAGCTGTGTGAAAATATGGATTGCTATTAATTAGAATTTTGGATAGGGATCAGGCAGGAGGTGTTGCAAGGACAAAGGGAAATCGTTAAGTCAGATCTGCATGTTAATGTATCCCTGCCAGAGAGGCCAGCCCAGAGCCCTGCGGCCTGCTTAGTACCACCCAATTTCTAAGGCACGACTCCCTCCCCTTACCCCACCTTCTGCTCCTTTATGCTGATCAAATCCTTCCTAAGGGAGGCTGTGAGGAGGCACTCGGTCGTTTGGGGAGCGGGTGGGAGGGGAAGGGGTGTTGTGGGGTGGGGGTGAGGAAGGAGTCCCCTTTTACTGTGTATAAGGTGGAAGGGCTTCCTTGATCCTGACGCCGTGAGCTGGCCGGCCCTCCGAAGAGGGTGGTTCGGTGGGGACACCACCCTGTGGACCATGGCCATGATCTGTGTTTCCTTATTGTCAAGCCGAGGCCAGGAGACGCGACTTCAGCTCTGTTAACGCTTTCATATCCTCCCTGCTGTTCTGTCCACGACTCTCCTCAGAAGTGAACATTCAGGTTTAACCCACGTTTGTGAAATGGGCATGGGGTGGAGGGTAACTTTATGTGATAGAAAGGTATTTTCCTTTGTTGCCTCAATGACATTCACTGGCAGAGATAACCATTCAATGTAATTAGTGATTGTACGGTACTTTGTACAAGAAGTGCTTTACTGGAATAATAGCGAGTAATTTCAGCACAACTCTACAAAAGGATCTCAGTGAGTAGGTTTAGGATTAATGGGGACTTATCACAGGGTGGGGTCAGAAGACCTGTTGATCCTGGGCTCACATTTGTGAAGGGTCTGGAAATTCGCATTTAGATGTTATCCTCAAATGAGGCTACACGTAGTCAGAGGGCCACACTGCCAAGACTAAACATTTAAAATGTGCTGTTATTTTTGTAACCCTTTTTTTTTGGCATTTATTCCTACTGTATTTTAATATATTGAGAACCTCAAGAAATGGAAGCGATCCAGTGGTCTTGCACTCACTGGGAGGCCCTCACAAGCTTGTCTTACTCTTTCTACAAGCATAACCTTCCAGTTTGTGCTGGAGGAATGAAAGGAGCCAGTGGCTTTGCTTTTCCAGTCTAGACACTTGTGCAGCGGCAAAGCTAGCATGGGGTAAGTGCAGGGGCCCAATACCAGGCTCGTCACTCATTCACTCACTGAATGATGATAACTGAGTGGTCAGAGACCTGAGAAGGAGTCAAGGCCCTGCCAGTCCTTCAGCACACTGTTACACTGAACATCAATTTCCAAGTTTGTAAGTGGAATCAGCAATAGTTCTTGCCTCCACGGATATTGTGGGGACCAAAGGAGGTTCTGTGCTAAAGAGGCAACACTGGCCTGATATGAACTAGGGGCTCAGTGGAAATTAGCTGCTATTATGAGTAGCATTACTTTATACTTTATGAGTAGCATGTGCTAGGTGTTATGCTAGGAGCTAAGATCAAAGGATGGGTAAAACTTGATCCTGTCTTCTAGAGGCTTTAGGTCTAGAAAGACAGGGTAAAAATGGCAAATTCAACATTATAGGAACTGTAACTCCATTTGCATGAGGAGAGGGGACCACATAAAGAGATGGCCTTCAACTCTGCCTTGGGTGTAGAGAGCAGTTCATAGATGTCAGGGAAACCCCAGGTTCTTGTCTCACCCAACCCCTAGTTAGTGGGGAGAACTCTGGCATATCATTTGGCCACTCTGAGTCTCAGTTCCTTATCTACAAAAAGAAGGGACAGGTTAAAGCATCTTAGAAATTTGTTGAACTGACTAAGAGGTGGAACTGAAGTGGTCTCAGGTTCTTTCCAGGTTCTTTGGTTCTTTCCAAAGTCAAGATTCTGACTTTGCTGCTGATTTATCATTGTACCTCAAAAAACAGCTACCATGCTTGACTTCACTTCCTCAATGCCTCCTACTTAACTAATTTCTAATTTTAATGAACTTTGAGAACAAAATGCCCTATGCCACATGCGAGCAAATTTGTCTCGCAGAGTCATTGTCCTCTTGCTCAGTCTTGCTCAGTGATGTTTTGGCTGAGGAGGTGGAGAAGGCTTAGCATAGGGCTCTCATTTGTAACTGCAGTTTCTCCTGTGGGAAACTTCTCAGCCATTTTTTAAAATCTAGAAGTATTAGGGAAGCAGGCAGGATGAGGAATTGAGTGTGCTTGTGTGTTTCTGTCATCCTTCAGAGCCAGGGAATGTTAATGACTGGATAAATGTCTATTCCCTCAGACACACGCTAGGAAGAGTTTTGTTTTTAGCATGTTCCAGAAATCCCCTGGCAGATACTGAAACAAAAGTTACACTAAAACAGAGTTACTAATCTATTTTCCACGCCAAATGTCTTAAAACCCCCACGCCTACTGATTTATGTGTCCCTCGTGCGGGGCCTTCATCCAGCCACAAGTAGGTGGTTTACTGATGTGCACTTCTGGGACAGAGACAGGACACCGAGAGCCTCGTGCTTGCTCTGATGAGTTATGTGTCCACTTCAAGATGTCAAGACCAAATAGATACTAGAAATGGTTAGATATTGGCTCTTCGAACAGAATGAAAACTACAAAATGGTCCCTATAAAACTTTTGGATTGCTCTACTGAGAAAATTCCTTCTTTATAGCCTGATAAAACCATTTACTGCTAAAATGATGCAGTATTAAAGACTTAAACATCACCTGTAGAAAATAATCTGGAGGACTGTGCATAATAACAAACCAAAAATTAAATCAGTCTTGATTTAACTAAACCAGAGAGTTACACAAACACAATTCCTGCCCCGCCTCCAAGTGGGTTAGAACAGAGCTGTTGTAGGAAAGCGTAGAAAGACATCTTTATATGGTGCAGATACTGGAAGTGACATGGAGAGCAGAGCCTCTCTCACCCACAGAAAGTTCTAAGAAGGAAATCTTCCAGCCAATGGTTGTATCATTTTTAGAATATTATAATAATTATATAAAATTATTTTTAAACATAGGTATGTAGGGTATCCCTGAAGATAATCTTTTATATTGTTGAAGGGACTGGCTTCCTTTACTCTTCCCGCCCTTTTCCCCTTCTTTCTTTCCTTTTTGTGTATGTAAGGAAATAACTTTTTCAATCAGACTTGAGTAAGGAGTGCCATAAAGTACATTTAAAAAGAAAACATAGTAAGTGATTAGTAAAACCTTCTATTCTGGCTCATTTCTATGGTGAGAAATGGACAGCTTCTGTAGCCAACATATCACATAGCCATTATTTTAATCAAAAAATGCAGTTGTTCAATGTAAATATCCAAGTTGTAACATAAATCTATCCTGAAATTTTCATTACATCTTTGTTAGAAAACCCAGAATTTTAAATAATCCATAAAATTGGCTAAATCACTCTTATTAAGCACAAAGCAAATCATCTGTGGTGAATACTCACTTTGCGGTTTTGGCATCTTGGATTGTTAAAGATAGAAATAGTGCTTAGTTTTAGAACAACTTCTATGTTGAATGCATATTTTGTAGTACTTAAACTTTCCAACTAATATTGAGGTATTTCTGGTAATTATACCGTGTTTTGGCTGCACAGAATTTAACTGAATTGAGATGTGGCTAAGTTTATTAGTTCCTTTTCTAATAGACTTTTAGATAAAGCTGCCAACAGTGATAAAACTATAGTTTCTTGCTTTTCAAACTGATTCTCTTTAAAATGGATTGTTCATTCACTCATTGGCTCTAGAATGACCTTAAATCCAAACCAGAGCACAACATTTAGTTGAGTATAGTTACTTTCCTCAGAGCTGAATTCACAAGGTCCAAACAGTTATCCTCATGGGTGTGCAATCTCATGTAAGGATTGAACTTGAGAGTCCTTGATGAGTTTGTACATTACACAGTCCTTACACAATCTTTTCTAAATATCATTAGTAGCAACTAACCTTTGGTAGATGTTGGAGAAAAGACTGGACTGTCTTGCAAAGGCTTAGAATATCAAAGCTCTGTACTGCTAAATGAAGGCAGATCTTGAGATTTTGGCAAGTAAGAGAACAGGTGGCGGTGGGTGAAGCCCAGCTTAGCAGGCTGAGGAGACATGGTAGGTGGTAGACCATAAACCTCTACAAGGAAATGGGTCGCAGAGGTTTCTGCCGGCCCAGCCAGCAGTTTCTTTGGTAAGCAGTATTGAATTCCTTCCAAGTGGCCCTCTGTCTCCAGAGTTTCCTGCTATAACACGAGGATTTTCAAAACAAAAAATGTTTTCACCAGGGCAGTTTGCTTTCAAATGAAATTGCATATAGAACCCTTGTGTATGAAGTAGCAGAGGCATTGCTGCTTTGGGTGAAAAAGGTAGTGGGTCCTGTACAGAAAAGTTTGGGGACAGGAAATTTCTTGAAGGAGGTCTGCTGGTCACTCACCACAGTCAAGAAACCTTAGTAACGTTCTCATGAATTATTTCATTATCTGTTTACAGGCCAAATTAATTCAAAATGTAGATCCAGGAAACCAAGCAGCATGATCTACAAAAATTTAATGGTGATTGAGTGAATTTTGGAAAATATCTAGGGAAAAATGATAGTTTTATTTGTGTTGTGGTTGGGGTAGTAGTCAGTTGGCAATGAGCAGAGTCACATCAGATATAAATATGTGCTCAGCCAAAAAGCAAAAGCAAAAACAAACAAAAACTTAGAAGTCCAACAAAAACTATGTAAGATTTATATTAAGTAAGCTATAAAACTTTACTAAATGACAAAAAGGAAAACCTAAATAAACCCTAGTGGGATTTTCTTGAGAAACTTGTCAAGCTGATTTTGCAATTCATCTGGAAAAGAAATTGTACAAAACATCAATATTGCCCTATGAGACATTAAACACACAATTAAGCTTTAGTAATTAAAACAATTCCTGTCATAGTAATAGATCAGTGGAAGCAAATAGGGAGTTTTGAAGCTGACCAATGATAAACGAGGATTTATAAAGATGTTAGATGGAAGTTTAAATCGTTGGAAAAAAAAAGGAATTTTCAATAGATGATGGGCAGATTATTGACTTCCTATCTGGAAAAAATAAATAAAATTAGAGTTTTCTTTATACCAAAATATGCAGTTAAAATAAACTCCAGATGGACCTTGGAGTTAGTTGGGAAAAAGAAAAACCATCTAAATAATAGAATAAAACATAGGAAACTGCAAAAAACAACAACCCAGTCACTTAAAAATGTTTGCTCACCCTCACTAGTACTCAGGGAAACTAAAACTAAAAGAGTAAAACACTATTTTTGCCCATTGGGTTTACTGGAAATCTGATAATGTCCAGTGATGGTGAAGATTGGGGAAAACCCACCCTCCCATTGGTGAGGATGTGAATTGGCTTGGCTGTGGGGGAATGATAATTTTGTTGAAGCTATTAGAAGTTATAGCAGTTCCACTTAAGACATTTGTCCCAAAGAAAGACTTGAACAAGTGCTCAAAGCTTTACATACCATCATTATTTCATTGTTTGTGATAGTGAAAAATTGGAAGCAGTGGAGGGTGGTTAAGCAAGCTATGATGTCACAGGCTATGCAGCAGTTGTTGTTTTTTTAAAAAAATACCTTTTTATTGATTTCAGAGAGAGGAAGGGAGAGAGAGAGAGAAACACCAATGATGAGAGAGCCATTGATCGGCTGCCTCCTGCAGGCCCCTGATTGGGGACCAAGCCCCCAACCCGGGCATGTGCCCCGACCGGGAATCGAGCCGCGATCTCCTGGATCCGAGGTCGATGTTCGACCGCTGAGCCACGCCAGCCGGGCTATGCAGCGGTTCTAAGCATGCAGCAGTTAAAGGGATTGAAGCAGATTTGTATATACTGCCAGTGAAAGACTTCCAAGATTTTTAGGTGAATAAAGCAAGTTGAAAGTAATATATATCAAAATAAGGAAAATTGAAAATACAGAAAAACATAAGGAAGAAAATAAAAATTACCCATACCTGTTATGCAGAGATAACCACCATTAACATTTTGGGGATATTATCCTTTTTTATTTCTGCATATATAGGATAATATAAATATGTTTTTAAAACTTAGATGAATGAGGTTATAATGTTATAACTAGCTTTTCACAATATAACATCAAAATTTCTTTTGCCACTACTAATTTTTATAGTATAATTTGTCAGTATTTTTCTTTTTAATTTTTATTTTTGGTCTTATCTACCATGACATCTAACCACAATCTTGAAGATTTTTCTGCTATGCTGTCTCCTACATTAAACCTTATTCTTTAATTTTCATATTGAGCTGTATAATCCATCTAAAGTTTATTTTTGTGAATGTGAAGTGTGAGGTAGGAGTCAATATTAATTTGTTTTTCCATATTGATTTACAATAGATTATGTACCATTATTGAAAAGACCATCCTTTCCCCACTGTACTGGGGCATCTCTGTCATAAATCAAGTGATTGGTTATGTGTAGATCTGCTTCTAGACTCAGTTATGCTCCATTGGCCTATTCATCTATCCTTGTACAAAATTCACTTGTTTTGATAATTGTTACATTATAATAAGTTGCATTCTTCCTGGAAGTATGCTTTAACTGCACCTAACAAATTTTGTTGTATAATATTTTTGCTGTCATTCAATTCAAAATATTTTCTAATTCCTTGTGATTTCTCCTTTGATCCTCAGTAATTCTAGAACTGTATTGCTTAAGCTCTAAACATTTAAGGATTTTTACATTTATCTTTTTTGCAATTGATTTCTAGGTTAATTCTATTATAGTTAGAGAATGTGGTATGTATAATTTTAATCTTTTCAAAATTATTTTGATATGCTTATAGCCAGGCAAATTTAAACTTTAGTAAGTGGTCTTGTGCACTTGGAAAGCATATGAATTCTGCAGTTTTGGGCTGCATTGTTCTCTATATGTTGAGTCAGAGTGTTTATCATGTTATTTTAATCCTTTCTATCTCTACTGCTTGTTTCTTCTGTTAGGTCCCAAGAGAGGATTATTGAAGTCTTTCATTGTAATTGTGAATTTGCTATTTATCTGTAGTATTGACAATTCTTGCTTTACATATTTTGAGTCTATAGTAGTAAATTTCAAATTGTTATATCTTTCTGGTGAATTAATCTATTTATAATTATGAAA
This sequence comes from Miniopterus natalensis, assembly GCF_054644295.1. Taxonomy (NCBI): domain Eukaryota; kingdom Metazoa; phylum Chordata; class Mammalia; order Chiroptera; family Miniopteridae; genus Miniopterus; species Miniopterus natalensis. The sequence goes on from NC_142088.1 coordinate 40,148,187, forward strand.
TGATCCTCTATTGTTATTAATGTTTATTGTATTAACATCTACTTTGATATTAGTATAGATACACCAATTCCTTTTGGTTATTGTTTGTCTAGTATACCCTTTTCTATTTTTTTCTTATAGCCATTATGTCTCCTTATTTTTAAAGTATATCTTTTATAAGTAGCATAAGGATTTTAAAAAATTGACCAACTTTGTCCTTTCACTGAAGTGTTTAGTTATTTTAAAAATAAATATTGATATATTTGATCTCAGTCTACCATTTTATTTGTTTTCTATTTAACTCAGTTGTTTTAGATTCCTTCTCTCCTTTCTTACTTTCATTGAGATTAATCAAGAAGTTTTTATTATTCAGCCCACCCCCCCTCCACTGCCACCCAACTAGTTTACGCATCTTATATTACTCTGTTAGTGCTTACCCTAGAAATTACAGGATGAATTTTTGACTTACATGACTCTACTGTGAATTTTATTCTTACCACTTGGCTGTGCGAAGACCTAAGAACACTAACTTCATTTACCACCTTCTATCTTGTGCTATTGATGTTATATATTTTGATTCCACATATTTTTCATTATATTTCAAAAAATTTGAACATATAGAAAAGTTGAAAGTATTTTAAGGTGAACACTCATTGCCTAGATTCCACCACTGACATTTTACGATTCTTCCGCTATCATTATGAAATGGTCTTCTCTATTCTCAGTAATACTCCTTGCCTTGAAATCTAAGCCTCCAGGTAGCTGAATTTCTTCTTCTGCCTCTTAATGGACGAATACATTTAACCTCGTTTCTATGCATAGTTCTGTTGGTGGTAGTCGAATGAATCCTCAAGGGCTATTAGAAGCATAGCTTTGCCAGGCAGACAACAGAACAAATAATTCTTAGATGTAGAGAAAAAAAGCCAAGTGACCTCTTGGAAGGTGAGCTTATGAAACACCAAAGTGGCGGCTACTAATGTAAGAATTTGCAAAGGGTAATCCAGAAGGTCTCCTGATCACTACTATCATGTGGGAAAGATTTAATCCTGTGATTTATTTGGATAACTAGATCAGAATTAACGAAAAGGATTGCTCCAAGAGCTGGAAGTATGTTGTTGGATGTAGTCCTGTCCTTGCTTGCTGATTTTCTTTGCTTAATTAATTAATTCAGGAACTGTCTGATTGACTAATTGTATATCCTTAATTTTGTAGTTGGCGTGGCTGATGAGATGATGTATGTTGAATTACTGTAAGCAAAAAGTTGCTTTGCTTCTGATTCCGATTCATCCTAATGATACATGTTCATGTTTTACTGGGCTGGAGCTAAATCATTACATTAGTGGAACTGCCATCAGAGATTGCTATAAACATTTCCGCTACACTAATTGCCATGATTTAGTCCAATTTTATGAAAAAACTAAAGAGCAAAATGACCCTTTTATAAACATTCTTTTTGTTGTTGTTTTTCTTAGAATACAAAAATATACTCATAATTGCGTGGTAGACACAGCATTTAATCTACAAAAATGGAATTTTAAAATAAAACAATGGCAATAGTTTGACATGAAGGCAACATATTTGATTTTAACAATGTTATCGTTTATGTTCTTACAGTCTTGAATTACAGTTATGGTTGCTCTTTAACTTATGGAACTACATCCAAGGCTTACATGAGATCCAAATATTAATGTTTATATTGGGAGGTGCACATATACTGCAGGAATTCCTCCCTAAGTAGCTAGAACCTTTTTCATGGACCTAAAGGACGGAGACCATCAAATAACATGAAAAGGTCAGTTCCAATGCCTTTGGAGGCATCCCAGAAATTGGTAGAATATCAGTCTTAGTTAACTATCTATTAAGCCTGGCAAGGTGAGCTTGGATGTCAGGGACTGACTGAAATATTGAAAGATGTAATGATCATGGTTAGGATTTTGCAACCATCAGAGATTATCTATACTTTGTATAAATTTGATCGGATGTGTGTGTGTGATATTAGCAAAGGACTCCCTTGCATAAACAGAGAAGGGAAAGAATGCCCTTTGTAATCCTTAGAAACCTCCTGATTCTTTTCCCTTCTTTCTTCCTTCTTAGAGATCATACATGGCTAAGCCTATGGGTCAGGCATCTGCAAAGCCTGTAGTTGAAAATCAAGGAAAAGGCAAGGACTCATAACTATTATCTCAGTTGTTTTAGGTACAGTGGGGTCCCCATTCCCCTCTTCATTTGCCCCTGCCCTTGCCAGGGTGAGGATGGGATTCTCTGTCCTTCCTCATTTTCCCGTGTAGGAAGCGGGGTTCTTTTTGTGTATGTTTGTTTTTAGCAAAATAGTCTATCAAGTTATGCCACACAAGGTGTCCAGTGTTGATGAGAGATATTTGTTCTGTAGGTGTCCCACTCAAGAGATCTTGCAACTCCAGGACAGAAGACACTGTACCCCATCCATACAGGTATGTGGGACCCAGAGGTGGAAGGTAGGAAACCAGCAGGAAGGGAGACAGAGGGAGAGGAACTCCTGGCACCTGTATCAGGAGGCCTTGGAGCCAGACCGAAAGGCAAAGGAGCTGTGAAGAAGTGTTTGTGCTGATTTATTGACTTTGCATCCTTCTGGATTCTTCCCATTGGTGGACTGAACTTTCTGAACTTTACTCTGAGTTAAAGGCAGCTTTAACTTTTTTTATTTATGAGTGAGGCCTTTAAAAAGGCCATAGCCTTCCTCTTTCTAATCTCTTCTCCCTTTATCGCCCTCCTTCCCCTTATCTACCCTTCTAGGGTTACCTCTCAGTCTCAGATAGGAAAGTATGAGTCTTCAATAGCACTTGGAGTGCTTTATGAGTAATGAAAGTACTTGATGATTTCTTCCACATGTAATCCAAATATCTTGGTTTTCACCAGCTGGTGAGGACAGTTCAGCTCAGTCCCATTGCTGTAGCCTACCCCTTGGATGCAGGGATGCTAGTGTTTTGCAAGTTCTAGGGGTTCTCTGAGTGTCCATAAAAATCAGTGCTGGTTGTTACTCAGTGTAATGACTCCAGGTCCTAGTGCTTTGGGTTGGTCACGGTAATTTTCACTCCTGCTGCTTCAAAAACTGTGAGGGGAAAGAGAATGCTCTGTCCCTGTTGCACCTTATTAGAAGTTCCAGTTCAGGTTTGCTAAACCCCAGAGTATTACAACTCTAGAGGCCAAGTATCTGCAGAACCTGGAACTAAAAAAGCAATCTATTTACAACCACTTTGGATGAATACAAGCCTGAGCAAGTGCCTGGGGTAAGACCTGGGGCAACCTCTACTGAGTTTGGAAAACCTCTACCGAGAGCTCAGGACTGCCTGACATCTCCAGCCTCAGCCACTGGCTGAGCCTTACTTACCATGAAGACACCTTCTTTGTATTTTTCAGGGGCAATGTTCTCCTTGCATTGTGGCTACTCCACCCTCCATCCTTGGGCCAGGTGCCCAGCACAGCAGGCCATTAGATGTCACTGTATTTGCCTGAATTCCCCAGCCTCCCAGTCTATATGTAAGTGAGCAGGTGTACAGGTATATAGTGGAAGGAACCAGGATGCTGCCTGACTCGCCCTTAATGAAACAGGTAACTTAGACTCACCCTATTATATAGTCAGGATTGTTCTTTCTTACTCAACACACACATCTCTTCATCAGTTTATTATCCATTTAGACTGTACACCAGCTCTTTCCTGCATTTTAAGTTTGAGTTTCTATTATAATAGGCTGTTTCCCTCCTTAGTAAAAAAAATCAAAGAACATGCAGCAGATTACATTTTTGGGGTAGAAGCCCTTGAAATCACACCCCAGTCCAATGGAAAATTTTCTATTAGAGCGACTATTTCCCCTTTGCTTCCTTTTGTTTTCAGATTCTGGCACTCCAGGCCACAGAGGGCCGTGGTCAGGTTCAACTTCCTTGTTTTTTCTGCTACACATCCAGCTGAGAGAAAAGGATCCTGCATACTGAGTGTGTGTTCCCCTTTCCCACTCAGAAGCAGAGCCAAAACCTAGCAGCAGAAGGCAATCGATTTATTCTAACATATGCTTCATGTAACTTGAGATGTTGAAAAATCCTGATAGCTGCACGGAATTGAATACAGTCAGCAAATCCCATGGTCATGTGTAATTTAGACGAATGGGTTAGTCAACCTGGGACTAGGTGCCGTCATGCATGAATGTGGGGGTGGGTTGCCAAGATACACTCAAGAATGTCCTATATGCCTATTGAAGCAGGGATCCAAAATTAGAAAAATGCAAATGGCTGTATATATGCACACAGTGGAAGGGCGGGCCCTTGCCAACTCTGCAGGCTCCAGCCCAAAGCCCAAGGCTGCGGCTCCCATGAGGTAAGGCAGCTGTGGGACCGACTACTGATGAGAAGCGGAGAAAGGGGTCCGCTTGTGAGGAGCTGCTGCAAGTCCTTTGGAAGGAGCTGGTTACAGTCTAAATGGGTAATTAGCTGATGAAGAGACGTGTGCGATGGATGAGAAAACAATCCTGACTTTACTCAGGCCCTCCAAGTAGTCAAAATCATTAGACTCGCAAGAGTTTCATTGGCTTGAACCTACTCTAAATGATACCCTTTAATTCTTTCATTCTTTAACTCCCAAACTCGTAGACCATGGGCACCCACTTGGAGCAGATATTCTCAGATTCCCAAGGAAATATAAAAGTCTATTCTACCCTACCCCTAAACATATGGCTGTGTAGATAAAAAAAATGAGGCAATGTGACTGAAGGTCTTGTTTGGGAAATACATACTCCTCTTTTAGAGAGAGAGAGAAATGTACAGCGGGCCAGGGCCTAGGATAGCCGGGGACTAGGGTTAAGAGGACAGGTGATAGACTGACCTTGAGCAAGTGCAGGATCAACTCGGCAGGAACAGTCCCTCTGAGATTAGAGGGAAGGGTGACAGTGGCTGTCAATGAGGTGTATGGAGGGGGGTGTGTGTGTGTGTGTGTGCATGTGTATGCGTGTGTGTGTGTGTGAGTGTATGTGTATGAGCATACAGGGTAGAAAGCTGACGTAGGTTACTTCTGATTGTGTCCCACCAAACTCATGCTGAAATCCTAATACCCATGTGTGGTATTAGGAGGTAGGGCCTTTGGGAGGTGACTAGGTGATGAGGGCGGAGCATTAATCCATAGGTGATGATTAATCCTCATCGATGGATTAATGTTCTTTTAAGAAGAGACCAGAAAGAGCTTGCTTCTCTCTCTCTCTCTGCTCGCCTCCATGTGAGGATACAAGGAGAAAATGGCCATCTGTAAACCAGGAAGCAGGCTCTCTCCAGACACTGGATCTGCTGGTACCTCCACCTGGGACTTCCCAGCCTCCAGAACTGTGAGAAATGCGTGCTGGTTGCTTAAGCCTCTCAGTCTATGGTAATTTGTTATAGCAGCTCCAAGTGACTAAGACGCTATCCAACATTCATTGAATAAACGCCCATCAAGTGCCTACTATGTACCAAGCACTGTTCTGGGCACTGGGGATAAGCAATAAATAAATCAGCTGAAGTCCCTCCTTGTGAGGGCACAGATAAAAGTGTGCCACGTGGAAATGGGGCCCCCAGTAATGGCTGTAGCACACTCAGTGGCAAAATTGTAGCAGTGGTTAGACAAGAGTTCACATATTGTGATCTCTAATATCCATTAATTTGATGTAAGACCCAACTGGGAATATTTCACCCTTGACCATTTAGACAAGAGTGAAGTAGGTTACAGTGGATACGACTTGGGATACTCGTCCGGGCCGTGGCCTCTCTTTCTAAGGACTGCCCTCCCCCACCCATGAGAATGGATCTGGAAGACATGTCTGCATTATGTTGACCTTGACCATTCCCCTGGCATAGTCAATTTAAACAGGAAAGGACACCTGGCTTAAGCTGAATCACTCAGATTTCCCCCCTTGGGAATTTGGAATTGGTCCTGAGAGAATTACTCTGTTTCTACAATTGCTTTAATTAAAGATAAGTAAATGAAGGAACTGTGAGTGTGGCCATGCTTGGCTCTGTGTATAGAGGACTATTATTGAAAAGCAATCTAGGGAAAAAGAATTAATTACGACAGGAGTGCAGAGAGAGGCAGGGATGAAAGACCCTTTAGTAAGAGAGGGAGATAATTTATTTGGATTTTTAAAGCTGTTTTGCATGGAGGTTTTAAATTGTATTTCTGAACTGTATATCAGGGTAGACATTTTCACTGGTATTTCAGAGGCAAGCTGAGGCAAGGGAAGGTAATTGCCAATCATATTGTTCATGCATTAAAGGGGTCTTGTTCCTGTGTTTTCCAACATTAAGGGCAAGGTTTAGCTAGACATTGTCTAGGTTCAGGGAAGTCTGTTAAGGACAATCACAAGAAGACTTAGATTGAAATATGTAATTAATACTTGAGCATGTGATAAAATCAGTTATAATTTTTATAAATTTAATTATTAAATTGTATTTCATAAAATAAAGTTTTTGCAACTTTTCCTTCATGCACATCTTTTCAAAACCAGGAAAAAAATTAACTGATCAATTAGCTAACAAATCATTCTTGTTTCCAGTTAAAAACTTTTAGGAGAAACAATAGCATTGAAAGCTACAGTGGGCATATTTATAACCATTAATCCTTGATTTGTGGGAAGCATTAAACTTTCAGAGAAAATTAGAGCTCATTTCTTTTTGGCAAGAATTGAATATAATTTTAGATTTTTCTAATGGCCCATTAAGAGTGCATTTTTCATTTTATTGATGATCAGCTGGTCAACTAGAGAAGACAATTCTTTTTAAAAACTCTGAGTAAAAAAATCATGCATATTTCAGGAATATCTATAAACTTTATGACTTCATTTTGTTAGTATTCATATCATTAACAAACTTCAAAGGCAGAAAAAATTCTTTGCAAGTGGAATTTTGGGGTCAGTAGGAAAACTGGGTCTAAGATTTAGCTTTCCCATTTTATATCAAAGGTTTTATTCCAGCATTATTTATTCCTTCAAGCCTCAAGAAATGAAGGTGGAAGGAATTTAGCCTAATTTAAAATACTTTTTATTATACAAAAGTTCAAAATACATAAAGGAGAATGACTAGTAATGAATCAATCCTTCCATTCCCATCACTTAACAGTTGTTCATATTTTGCCATATTTGATTTACTAGTCTCCTTTTCTGCTGAAATATTCTGAGGTAAATTCCAAACCTAGTGAGTTCACCCTCGAATATGTCAGTATGCATCTCTATACACATAAATGTTTTCTTATATAATCACTGTGCTTTTATGGCACTCCAACAATGATTCCCTCATATCATTGAACAGCCTGTCCATATTCAGTTTACCCCAATGACCTCTCAACTTTTTCTAGTTGTTCTTTCAAATAAAGATCCCCAAAAGGTCCACATGTTGTGTGTTTAGTTGTATGCCTTTTAAGTCTTGATATCAAAAGCAGTTCTTCCTGCTCCCTTTATAAATCGTATCATTGACTTAAAGAGACTGGTTATCCTGAAGAATGGCTCACATTTTGGATTTGTCTGATGTCTTCCTCATTATGTCGTTGGGCTTATTCCTTTGTCTTTTATATTTCTTTTAATTCTAAAAGCTTTAATGTATTTGGGGTATGCTTCATATTGTATCTCATCAGAAGACAAAAAAATACCTAAGTATTTCCAGTTTAGTGATGCCAAGATTGATCAATGAGTTCAGCTGGTGACAGCCAGACCTTCCCATTATAATGTTGCGATTTTCCTAAAGCTGAAGTAATCTGCCCCCAAAACTGAGCTCTTCATTCACCCTCTTTTAGCATCCATTGATGCTCACTGCCTGGATCCATTAGTACATTAAGGGTTACAAAAGGATGATTTTATAGTTCTATTTTTCCTTTATTATGTATTAACTGGAATTCTTCTTTAAAAAAACTTTCCTTTATCAACTAGCACTAGTTAGTTACTCTGAAATATATTTCATATAACAAAGACAAAATAAAGGCTTAAGTCTTTCCTTTAATTACAAATTTTCAGAATAATAGTCTGTTGTTTTTTGGCCACTGAAACTGTTTTAACAACAGTACTTGCTATATCATTAAAAGAATGGAAAAATCTTTAATCCCTGGGTCCAAATGCTATATGGCAAGAATGGACTTCTTATGAAGACTACATCTCTATGTAATAATAGATAAGAGGGCTATTTTAAGGTACTTACATAGAATGGACTGTTTATTCTAAAAAGTTTTGAAGGTAAAATTCTATTCTTTTACCTTTGAGCTCATAGATTTCTTTTACTTTACTTTCAATCACAAAACTTTAAAAAAATCAATTTAAGCTATGCATAGTGTGTACAATATGTGTATTGAAAACAGGGACAGCAGCTACGGTCAAACAGCAGGAGTGTGGAAATGAAGATCTTTAGAAAATTTTCTGGGTTCAAATGGCTCACAGTTTAAGGAATGTTCTCTAAGCAGTGGGTCATGTGGCATTTCACTAATTCAAGTATTTTACTTAGAAAGAGAGTTTAAATTAGAACATTTCTTCAGTCATTAAGTGTAGTGTCAATGTTGGATAACAAGATAGTCTTATCCAGTTATTCTTCTGTTGGCATCTCTAGAGCTTTGAGTTTGGCATTTCCTATTTATTTATTTATTTATTTATTTATTTATTTACATTATTTAATTTGTTGGGGTGACATTAGTTAATAAAATTATACAGGTTTCAGGTGTATAATTCTATAATACATCATCTGAATATTGTATTATGTGTTCACCACCCAAAGTCAAGTCTCCTTCCATCACCATTTATCCCCCATTCACTCTCTTCTACCTGCTCCCACCCCCCCTTTCCCTCTGGCAATCACCATGCTGTTGACTCTGTCTATGAGTTTGTTGTTGTTTTTTTGCTTAATTCCTCCACCTTTTTCTCCCAGCCATTCAAAACCTTCCCCTCTGACAGCTGTCAGTCTGTTCTCTGTATCTATGAGTCTGTTTCTATTTTATTTGTTAGTTTATTTTATTCATTAGATTCCACATATAAGTGAAATTATATGGTACTTGACTTTCTCTGATTGGCTTATTTCACTTAGCAAATACTCTACAGGTCCATCCATGCTATCACAAAAGATAAGGTTAACTTTTAAAATATATATATATTTTTATTGATTCCAGAGAGAGAGGAAGGGAGAGGGAGAGAGAGATAGAAGCATCCATGATGAGAGATTCATTACTTGGTTGCCTCCTGCACGCCCCCCACTGGGGATTGAGCCCCCAATTGGGGCATGTGCCCTGACCTAGAATCAAACCACAATCTCTTGGATCCTAGGTCGATGTGCTCAATTGCGGAGCCATGCCATCTGGGCAAGATTTCCTTTTTCTTATCTGGTTGCTGTGGCTAAGACTTCCAGTACTATGTTGAATAAGAGTTGGGAAAGTGGACACCCTTGTCTTGTTTCTGATCTTAAGGGAAACACTTTTAATTTTTGCCTGTTGTGTATAATGTTGGGATGTTGGCTACGGGTTTGTCATATATGGTCTTTGTTACGTTTAGGTATGTTCCCTCTATTCCCACTTTGCTGAGAGTTTTTATCATAAATGGGTGTTGGATTTTATCAAATGCTTTTTCTGCATCTATTGATATAACCATGTGATTTTCATTCTTTATTTTGTTTATGTGGTGTATATCACATTTATTGATTTACAGATATTGTACCAACCTTGCATCCCTGGAATAAATCCCATTTGATCATGGTGTATGATCTTTTTAATGTATTGCTGGATCTGGTTTGCTAATATTTTGTTGAGGATTTTAGTATCTATGTTCATCAGGGATATTGGCCTATAATATTCTTTCTTTGTAGTGTCCTTATCTGGTCTTGTAAGTCACATCACTGATTTTATTACAGAAAAAGCAAGGGTTTTCTCAAGGGAACTGGTGTCATTGGACTGTAGTGTCAAATTACACAGGAGAAACACATTCTTCCTTCATGGTTAAGGTGCACAGAAAGTCTGCTCTTCTAACTTCCTGCTGTAGATAATCTGAAGTAGAGAAGAGGGGAAGGACAGAATGGGGTAGGTAGAAGGACATTTCTTTCTAAAGGAACCAGTGTGTATAGTGAAAGGAATTCAGAAGTCTCTGAGCTGTGAGTGGCAGGCACACCTTTGACTCAAAAAAGGAGACTTGAGAAGGTACCAAATGGTGAACACATTGCCTTTTACATCTCATTTTTTCATTCACAATATTAAGTAATGACATCCCTGGGGGAGGGGGGGTGGAGAAAAAGCTGTTGCATTGAATATACAGTATGGAGTCAATGTCACTACAGGTAGCAGATTGAGTTTAACAAGCCATATGGGTTGTAATTGTCCAAGTATGATTAATTCATAATGTTGGTTCATTTTATGCCTTATCTTATGACTTGTTATTATTTCACTTAACTACAGTGTAAGTCCTTTTTCTAGGCATGACCAGAAACCCTTAAGGATTTTGATATCCCTCAGATAATAACAAATAACTTCCCAATATTTCTGGACTTTACCTGGGACTTATTTCTATTGGTGGAAGTTGGAGCAGATGGCCCGTTCTTCCGTTGCAGAACTCCGCCTGCAGCCTGAGGAAAACTTTATGCTGAAGGTGGAAATAATGGCTTTCTGCTCAGTTTGATGTAAATTCTAAATGGGTGATTGAAGGCTGTAATGATCACTGTTGTTGGATGCCTCTGGGCTTCAACATCTGGCAAATGCCTTTACTTGCTGACAGCTGTTAGCCTTGGTCACACAGTGTGCTGCCCAGAGCTTTTGTTTTAAGTAGACTGGGGATTATGCTAGAAGCAAGTATCACTAGTTCATGGATCAAGACAAAAAGAACAACTTTATTTTCAGGATTAACTTCCCCATGGTACATTTAGTAAAAACAGAGCTGTGTGCATATTGTTATGGAAATGTTGCAGCCTCTTATGCTCAAAACCCAAGATTTTTGTTGCATTTTTAGCACAAGAATTTAAATTAATATTCTAAACCTGTTTAGCCTCTGTCAGAGACAAATCCAAATGGCTAACAAGCACAAGATAAATTTAGGAAAATTGGCTTATGTCCTGAGATCAGGTTCAAGCTGAATCAGTAAAACTCTTATAACAAAAGAAGGAAACAATTTCTGGAGGTAACAAATGAAAGGGGTAACACTGGAAAGTACAGTGCTTTGCATTTGAATAAGCAGTTTGTCTATGATTTAATTTTATTATTATTATTTTTTTATCCTCAGTCAAGGATATTTTTTCCATTGCTTTTCAGAGAGAATGGAAGAGAGGGAAGGAGGGGAAGGAAGAGGAAGAGAGAGAGAACCAGCAATGTGAGAAAAACACATCTATTGGTGGCCTCTCACACGCACCCCGGCAGGGGGCTGGGAGCGAACCCAGGCAGGTGCCCTTGACCCGATAGCCAACCCGTGACCCTTCAGTGCGCAGTCCAAAGTTCTAACCATTGAGCTACTGGCCAAGGCTGTTTGTCTATGATTTTAAAGGGCGGAATTTAAGAAATAATAATATAGGCAAGATGTTTGGAGTAAATATTTCCATCACTAAGATTATGCTAAGATACTTTAAATCTAGGTTTAGGTTGACTAATACAATTTAAATAAGAATAAAAGTAACATTTGAAAAGAAAATTATCACTTGAGGGTTTTAAAATTTTAGAATAGTATTCTTTCTCTTTTTCCCCCCCAATAATTAAAAAGTCATCTTTAATTGCTTTCCCCCCACTTTTTTTCCTTTGTGAATCTGCTATTTCGAGAACTCAGGTGTTGGCAGAGTTATGGTCTGAACTGGTCCAGCCTGTGGCTGCATACTTCCCGTGTGAAAACGCAAGTGAGAGAGCAGTTCTGAGATAAAGGAAAGGAGGTTGTAATGTCTCTTCTAGGAACTTTTCCCAGAAGGAAGGCTTGCTTTTTAGAGGCAGCAAGGAGAACCTCCTGGGAGGGTAGAAGTAGGGACAATTCTAATGTCTGGAAATGCTTTCCCTTTGCTAACTCAGAAGACAGGACACGCAGTCCTTTGCTCTCCAGTGTCCCTGTCTTGCCTTTGACCAGAACTAGTGTGGCTTCATGTCCTTCTCTGTGATGCCAAACCTCGTCATCAAGGGGGGTTTCCTCTAGATGGTTGCTGGGCACCCTGTAGATAATGTCGATAGATGGTGGTGGTACTGAGGAGGGTAGTTAACCTTAACTGAAACAGTAAGAGAACTATTTTTAAAGAACCCAGTGTTTTAGATGCCCTTAAAAGTATTGATACAGATTTTAGCAACTCCACCAGTAAGATTGATATTTCAAATCAGCCACTTCCAAAAAGCAACTCTGACAGTGTCCGGAGTTGATACCTGTGTGAATCATGAACCTAGTTATATTTTAGGTAAACAAGAGCAAATTGACATGTGCTAATCGTCTTTAGTGTCTTATCTCAATCCTGATAAGAACTCAGTGGGGGAGGTGTTATTTTTATTTCTGTTTTACAGATATAGAAGCTGAGGTGTAGAAAGATTAAGGAACCTGCCTAAGGTCACTCCACTATTAAGTGGTAGGCCCAGGATCCAAACCCAGCCTTCCCAACTACAAAGCCATCAACTCTTAACCACCCTCAATAGAGACTTACCGGTTGGTCGATTTTCAGCAAAAGAAAATGACTAAGGAAGTCCTGGCTCTCCGCCCCCTGATCACTCAGGTCACCATTAGGTCCCCCCTCCCCGCACACACCTGCCCTGCTGCCCCGGGCGCCTCTGTGTGCTGAACAGGCGGCAGCATTTGTGAGATCACAGCACGTTGCCTTAGCTATTAACACGACATTGCAAACTCATAATCTGGATAGTGATCTTTTAGGGGGCTAATGATAGATGTGAAAGAAATCACAAGGGCAGCATGGCAGAGAACACAGGATGCCACCTGAGGGTGAGCGCAAGAACCCTGCCACCGACTGCAGCGTGACCTCGGCAAGCCACCTAGCTCCTCTGAGACTCACTTTCCTCAGCTGTACACGAGAGCATTAGAGTACTTACGTCCAAGGTCTCTTCAAGTTATAACATATGAAGAAATGGGTCTCCTTATTCCATGCTATTGTTCTCATTAGGGTGGAAACACATTTCATTTTGAGACCTAGCCTAAAAAGTATAATTTGCTATAGCTGGAGGACAGTCAGGAGCCAATGGCTACACCCATGAAGTTACCCCTTTCCAGAGGAGGTCTAGGATTTGCCATTTGGGGGAGGGCTGGGGAAGTTTGCCAGTTCTCCTGAAAAAGGGCTGCAGTGTGGTTATGCCAAGAGCTCTGCGTGTCAATCTGGACCCAATGCTGTGTCTCTTGTTGCTCTCTGCTCCTGCCAACGGCTGCTTTCTGCTCCAGCTGCGTGGAAGCCAGGCCTGGCACTCCGCGGTCTGCCTTGGCACGCTGTGCGTGTGTGGGTTCAGTGTGTCTTGATGGAAAGGAGCCAAGGCTCTGTCGTACATGGAACTTTATCTTCTGTACCTACACACTGCAGAGTCAAATTCCAAATTTACTTCTTCCCATGTGACCCACACCTGTCTGAGTCCCTTCTCAACACCTTTGGCCGTATCGAGACTGCAAAGGAACCAGTGATGACAAAGCAAAGAGTGTGTAGGCTGTTCAGTGGTCAACCTAGCTGGTTGCCCAGCATATGTAATAATATGAATTTCTGCACATCCATAGAATTCTATAGGCATCTTACACGTCTGCATTTTTGTATTTTGTCTCCCAGGTCAAAATAAAGGCCTTGGTCAGCCCAGGCCTTGTAGCTGTTGCCGTTGCAGGCTGAAGATGCTCTTTCTGGCCCGTGGCTTTTCAGGTGGCAGTTAAAACAAACACAGCTTCGGGTGCTCAGGAGAAAAATATGTATGGGCAATAATATTGCCTGTAAAATTGTGAGGTATGTGAGAACTTTTTTTCTATTGTCTTACCATTTTCTATTTGCCCCCCTCTTTTTTAAGTTATAACTCTGCATCTTGTTACTGTTTTATAAACTCTCAGATATTCTAGTTACTTTGATGGTTGTTTGAGCAAAGTTGTAACAGCCATTCCTTCTTTCAATAAGGATCCCAGCTGGTTGCTGGGGATACAGTGATAAGAAAGAGCCAACACCTGCCATCATACAACTTGCATTTTAATAGGGACAGCACTAGATGACCACAGTGAAGTATGTTAAGCTCTATGAGAGGGGACACCAGGAAGTAAACAAGAGTTTTACCTGGTAAGCTAGAGGTTATATCGGGGGCTACTGGTCATTCAACAGTGGGCTCAGCTTTGAGAAGTCTGCGGAATATGAGGAGGTCTGACTGAGAAGGCCAGAGTAACACATAAGAAACAGAACCATGGAGGGCAAAAGCGGTTTCAGAGAGGTGGCATTTGGGGTTCCAACAGTAGTCAACTCCCATGATCTAGAATTTGTTCTCATTTGATTCTGAGTTATTAAATGGAATGCGTGGGGCTTTGTGATTAGTTAGGACTTGCATCATTTTATAACTTAACTTCTTATGGGCATGTAGCTTTTCTTAATTAGCTCTTAAGTTTATTGAAAGTGGAAATCATAAATTTTACTGTTTTGTGTTCCCTATAATATCTAACCCATTGCCATCTATGGAGTAGCTACTCATTAAACATTTGTGAAATAAGTGCAGCATGTAGTGATTTCTTATGTTCTTCTGTGAGTAATTCTAGAACATAAGAAAGACGAGGGCCTACAATTACCCAGAGAGCTGAAGGTTCTAGATTCATCACTTGCTCTTCTGGTGACTGTTTTTGTTTGTTTGTTTGTTTTACGAATGGACCATCTATTATTCAGGACCTTCCTTTACCCCATTTGAAATATGGATGAGTGACTGTAACTCCTTGTAACATTTTCAGTAGCAGGGTAATCTCTTAAGCATTTGAGGCGATAGAGGATGACAGTAGACAGATGGGACCATTGACAAGTATGTCCCCTTGTGGTGCGCCTGTCACAACTGAATTATTCTGTCACTTGTGCTGTCACCAGATCAAGGCTGATCCAAGAAATACAAAGCAGAGCATTTCTTGTGACTCTTAGTCACAGAGGGAAATGGCTCTGTGATGTGCGTTTTCTGTGAAAGGGACTGGCCTTATTATTTTCGAGGAGTGGTGAGAGGGGGCATGGTGTAGCAGGATATAAATAAGTGACCTGCTTGTGATAGTGACAATATTTTGAATTACCTCCTGATTTAGGTTTCATTTTCTTTAACTGATATGTCTCTTCTGCATTTGCTCACCTAAATTTAAGGAGCCCAGTTTGGGAGTTCAAGGGTTGTGCTGGACCATAGGCCTTGTCAGCCAATCACGCTGGCTTCATGTTAAGGACACATCCTTCCGCCCATACCTAGGACCCTCACCTGTCCACCTGCAATTAACCCCATGAGTTGGGCAATACCCTGCCCAAGCCCATATGTGTCCACCCCACATTGTTGGGTCATTCTTTGAGGACAGCCTTCCCCCCTCAAGACTCCAAGGCACTCGTGGGCTCAAAGAGTCTTCTGGAGGGAGGAGCTCCCATGGTTGTACTTCTGGTATCAGCGTTCCTTGTGTGAGTCTCAGACACTTGCCTAGGAAGTTGTCTACGGTGATTCCAATCCCAGAGAGAGTGGTAAGCTTGGAGAATGGGGGGATAGAATGTATTAAGGCCCTTTGAAGTCAATTCCAGGAAGAGTTATTTACTAAATATATTTAGAATCACATTTTTAAAAAAACTGAAGAACTATAGTTGTTTTTCCATTGCTCTTCACATTTCGCACTTTGCTAAAGGTTTTCTAAATTACCCCCAATAACTTGATTTTACTCATTTTCTACACACAGACTTGCTATGATTTGTCAAGGTGACTTTCCCAGTTCACAAAGACTGTTTTGTTCATTAAGTCAACAAGTATTTATTAAGTACCTATTATGTTCCAGGAGACTGGAGATTAATAAGGCTTGATATTGACTTCTGGGAATTCAACTGTCATCCAAGAGGACAGTGAAATGATGTCTGGCTAGTAAGGAGTAATTCACTGTCCAGAGCATCTCAGCATCTGCTTAATGCTGCTGAATAAGTGAGGGGTGTGTGTGTGTGTGTGCGCGTGTATCTAAATATTACATTTTAGGGCTCAGTTTTCCCACACATTGAATTTGATATGTAAGTATGAATAAATACTAGAGACAGTCCCTACCATTCACATTGCCTTTTACCAGCCTGGCCTCATTGCCATTACCTGCCTCCCCCTGCAAGCATTTGGGTTTGCAACCTCTAAATTTCCTATTTTCTTATCTGTTTCCATAGTCACTTTTGTTACTACTTTCTCAGCACATAATTTGTGCTGCTGCCTATAAATATCCAAGCCATATTGATAACTGTAGTCCAATAGTAAGTTGCAATAATTCAATGTTAGCTTCATTTTTGTCTTTCAAGACAAAAATTTACACTTTATTTTCTGGGGTATGCTCACATTCCTGGTTGGTTAAACAGATTGGGACATGCTGGCTCATTTTGCATTCTCTGTACAGCTTGACACAAATGGCTTTCAAGATCTGCCTCAAAATTAATGGTAATACCTCATTAATAACGTCACTTACTTGGACTTTGCAATCATATACCTGAGTTTTAAGAGGCAAGTGAACCTAAGAGTTTATAATAATTTGAAGCAGATGCTTCAATCTAAAATGCTACTGCTGCTGCTACCACTATTACCAGACTCCATGGCAATAAATCCCTTATATCATCCAGAATGAAATCCTTTACAATTAACAGATTTCCTTCATACTTATAATACACAGGTCTATTCGCCTTTGGCAGGCTACCTTCCTTAGAGAGAGCAGGGAAATATATACAAAACTTACACTGGAGAAATGATGACTCAGGAGTGCTTTGCATGAGGATATAATTAAATAACAAGATAACTTAATTATAAGTAGAATATACATATGTATGTAAACATATAGATAACATGTATCTATTACATTTGACAATATTATGTAACATTATATTTATAATATATAATTATAATATATACTCTTACAACATTATATAATATATTATACTTACAAATTGAATCATGTTTTTATAGCTATTCTACTGTCCAATCATAGAGAGATTTTTGTCATGTCAATAAAGAAGTCTGGAACTGGTGAAGAATTCCTTTTAAATAGTCTAGTATTTTAGTACTTTGTAAGTACTAATGCACATTTTAAAAACTCAACTAACATGATTAATATTTCAAATTAGCTCCTGCCAGAAAGCAACTTTGATGATGTCCAGAGTTGATATCTATGTGAATAATGGGTCTAGTAATGTGAGTGTGATAAAATCCAGAATTAGAGAAAATACATATTGTACTCCTTAGATAAGTAAGAAAGACTGACACGTGTTAGGGTAGCACATTTAGATGGCAGGCTTGTGCCTCTTCCAGAGTTATGTTATTAGCTTGGTCAAGGATCCTGTTGTTTTAATTTTTCTTCCCTTAAAAGTATAGTACATAACTGCTTTCCATCTGTACTTAGTCTTCTACTGTGGCCTGTTGGCTTAGGCAAAATGTCACAGGGGAAGGGCAGAGACTTGAGGCAAGAGTCTTCAGCAATACTGGTTAAGTAGAGAAATGCTGAGATTAGAGAGAACTTTTCTAAAGGTTTTGTGATTTTTTTCAATCTTTAACCAAGAATAAAACTTTTTGACTCTTTGAATTTGAGACAGGGTATATGGCGAAACGGCTGTAACTGATAGGGCTACGAGGATTATCACAAGATAGTAAGACCAACCCCCACAAATTTATGGCTTAGAACCAGCAGAAGACCCAGCCTGGTGACTAATTTCATCTTGCTGTAACCCCTAGCCTCATTATACGGTCATTGTAATACATTAGCATACTAAATGACACACCCCCGCCGCCAGGGTCAGAAACGGAAAGCCCATATAGGGACACTAGGCCAACGGGGCTCGTCTCAGAAGTCTCCACCCCTTTCCTGGAAAATCCTGACTATTCCTCCCCCTTACTGAACGCTCTTCACCTCGATTAAATGAGCCTCAATAAAAGAAGTAAATCCCACTAGGGAGGGGCTGCTTTGCCTGTGGAGTAGCCACTCTCTGTCCCAGTGCTTCACTAATAAACTCTCTTTCACTTTAAACTCTATGCTGGCTTGTGTTTGAATTCTTTACTGTGCGAAGCCAAGAACCCACGGTGGGTCACAGACCCCTGGGTGCCCGGACCGCTGGAAGGCCCGCGTCAAGCTCACTGGGAATTTGTTGGATTAACAGATAATACAAGAGTGGAATCTAAAGAACATAATAAACTGATGAACAAAATAGACTCAGTGACGTGGAAGCATGGATCAGACTGACGAATCTCTGAGGGAAGGTGGGGGTGGGTGGGTGGGGAGAGATTAACCAAAGAATCTATATGCATATATGCATAACCCATGCACACAGACAATAGTGTGGTGAAGGCCTGGGGAGGAGAGTGGGTGCGGGGTGGAAGGGGTCAATGGGGAAAAAAGGGGACATCTGTAATATTTTGAACAATAAAAGAAAAAAAACTGGGAAAAAAAAAAAAGTTTGGAGCACCATAGATCAAAGATCCAAACCAGAAGATAAAGTATTATTTTATGTAAAATCAGAGATCTAATGATATAAGTTGGAGGCAGAAGAGGTTAGCAGTTATGAGTTTGAACTCTCACACAGACTGTGCACTTACTGTGTGATCTGGATCAAGTCACTTAACCACTGTGGGTCTTAGTTCCCTAATAATAGTACTGACTATATGGGATTACTGGGAGCAGTAACTGAGCTCATATATGCAAAAGACTGTGTACTTGGCACAGAATCAGTGTTCAACAAATATGAATTAGACCAGCTCTTCTTTGCCCTCTCCACACTGCCTCTACTCAGTTGTGATATTTAACATTGAAAACCATAGCTGATGTCTCAAAGAGAACGAGAGGATTAAATCTTTTTTCTTTGTCTCTGTTCCATCCCCTCAATCCATGCCTCACCCCCATTATCAATTTAATGTGGAACGAGTCAGTACCAGGGGACTTAAATATTGCTGTTCATCCCCACAGCAGCAATAGGGGCCTGCATAGGACCCACAGCATGCCCAGTTCCTTGGGCCACCTTAGACAATCTTAGAGGGACCGTAATGCCCAGGGGCTTGGTCCAGTAGTCTCCCCTTTCCGGTCACAGTAGACTCTGTTACCTGCCTGTATCCAAATCTGGTCTCAGGATATTTGCCTAAGCCGGTGGAAGTAAGGATGGGTGTGTTTATTTTACTTTAGATCTCTTTCTAAAGCATATGCACATTCCATTGCTCTGTACTAATGCTTTTGATTAAGTGTGAGAGTAATATTGAAGACAAGTACCTAATTAGTTCTTAAACAAAAACAAAACCCAAAACTGTCTCTTGCCTAATTTAACCATTAATATGCCTGAGACCTGTCTCCATTTGTATGCAAATAAAATATAAGACCTGCCTTAGTGTTTTTACCTAATGCGCTTGCTTGTTTCAGAAGGTCAACTGCCTTCCTAACCTAGGCTTGGCTCTGCAGTGTTTTATTTCTTGTATTTTAAAATGTAGTTATGGTAGAAGATTTTTACCTTAGAGTCCAAACCCAAGATGCGTTCAGAAGATATTTTTTATAGTCACTTATTTTGAAGACTATGCCATTGTGATACCTAAGACTGAGTCCATATCCTGTGATGTGTTTCCTGACATGTGAGCTGCTGGGTGTCTGAAGACTGGTTGGTGAAGTTAGGGGTCCAAACCTTAGCATGCAGACACGTGTCAGGGACATCTTGGTTATTTCATTGCTCTTGATGCATGATGTATTGGTTTATGATCTGGTGGGATGAGCTAATCTGCACTGTGCGAGTATACGCTATATAACCCATTCTTGAATCTATATTATTAAAAATACCTCTTGGATTTGAATGGAATCTTTTCCTGATTATGCTATTTCAGATGTAAGCTCTTTAAATTTTGGAAATATTTTGATTTTGGAAATGCTCTTGATTCAGAATTGGTCAGGTTCTGGATACGTCTCAAAAAGTGGTCTACCAGTTTTAAGTTAGCAAGTGTGAGGCATTATAAAAAGCGTCTTAGAAAGGGCACATCTATATCTTAGGTGTAAAATAGATGAAATTGGGACCTTAAGAAGGCAGCTAATCAGCTAAAAGAAAATGGGGTCCCTAATGTCAAAAAAAATTAATAATCTGCAAGTCTCTTTTCCAAATAAGGACAGTTAGATTTTACAAATATGTTATTCATGAATTGACTATATAGTTGTTGTGGACATTCACATAGCATCTTTCTTCCAAAGAATTTGCATACTGGGTTGAGAACTTTAAATGAACACAGCTAAAATTACACAATTAAAAAAGAGAGACAGAGATAAGAAATGATCACAAGTGGGTGGGGAGGTAGTGGGGAGAATTCTAGTGGATAAAACAGCAGATACCAGACAAAAGAGTGCTGGCAACCAAGCGAGGCTGCTGCAGGGAGTCCTTGGACTAGAGAAACTTCTGTGGGCCTTTCCTTTGCTGGTGATAATCTTTTAGCACCACCCCCTTTCTTTCCTCCTTAGCATTTTACTGAGAATAGGTAGTAGGAGGAGACTATTTGGGTCAGTAAGTGAAAAATTACTAATTGATGCTCCAGCGCATTATGAGCAGAGGTTCTCAGCCCTGACAGGCCTTGTGCTCTCCCATCCTAAACATTCTGTTAACACTCGTTGCTCTCCAGAAATAACATTCGTAGGTAAAATAATCTACTTACACACACAACATACAGTGCTCAGCTAGAATATAAAGGAGAAGTAAAAGTCATTTAAAATAAAATTTTCTTTCTTTTAATATGTAAATGTTTGTGTGCAACTGCATAAGAATCCAGACATAGCCACCATGCCTGTGACAGCTACAGAGGCAGGCTGACCCTGGGGTGCCATGTCCAAGGTCCCTACAGCAGCATCACTGTCATGAGCTGACATTCTAAAACAATGGCAACTTGGTAAAGTCTCAAACAAAGCAAGGAATAATCTCCATCAACTGGAAAATTTAGAGCATAATAAAATCATGCAAGTTGTAAAAGAATCTTCTGTCTTTATATGTAAAGTGGAAGAAGATTCTAGGTTAAAAAATGAGACCATGTTCATGAAATCAATGTGCAGTGGATCATTTGGAAGTCATGACGGATGCAGACAGGGGATGATTCCCTCCAGAATCTCAGCTGCCACCTGTGGGAGGGGAGCCAGCATTTTTCACCTCTCCGCCCTTCCTACCAGTCTTGATGTGGCTTTTTCTGTAAATCCTTTGATATAAGACTTCTCTTCAACTAGCTTTCAGTGGGTTATTCAGGTTGAATGTTCTATATTTTAGTTATAATTCCAGTTTGGTCCTGGGAGTAGGTAGTGTAACATTCACCTACTCTGCCCCCATCTTGGATTCTTGAATCTCTCTCTTTGAAAAGGGAGTATGAATTTCTTCACCAAGACATCCAGTCATCTTGCCTCATTTCCTATCTACCCAGCAGGGTGAAAGATTTTCGAAGTCTTTCTATGGCCAGTGATACATAGCACTGTATCATGAAGTGTGTCTTCCTCCCCATTCGACAAGATTTCTATGTGCTCTTGCTCATAGTATGAGACTCAAAAGAGTTTGGTTTTTTTCTGGAGTCAAAACAGTAAGGAAGTTGATAATGAAACACTAAGACTAGGAATAGTCAATTTTGTTTGAACCTGTGCTTTTTCTTCCTTACTCTCTTTCCTATGACTGACGGGGCCCAAGTCTCTGTCTGCTCCTGGTCAGGAGCCATTAGCTTTGCAGTGACCCTACAGGGCTACAAGATGTGAAAACGGCCAATGTAATTAGTACATGATGAGTGGCTGCAGGAGACAAGAATTACTTCTGCAAAGCAGGAGTCTGAGGTTATTGATATGGCCAAAACTGGTTTTCCTACAGTGAGTCCCTTTGCTAAGGACTGGAAGTGGCTGACATGCCTGTGGGGCTCTGGACCTTCTCTAGACTGTTTCCCCAGCAGAGTCAAGGTCAAAAATCACCAAACGCACACTTTTCCCCATTGTGACGAGTCTTTCATACTTCTAAAGAAGAAAAGAAATCCTCCCATTTTTAAAAGAATATTTTGTCCTGCTATCCAGGAATTATTTTGACTCAACCAGGTGGACCTTCTTAATGGGATGCAGTGACAGGATACTTTTACTGAAAGACTGGGTTATGTGAGCCCAGCTGGAGAGTAGAATTTTTGTTTATTTGTTATAGAGATTTTTCAGAACAATCAGAACTTTCTAGTTGACACTTTAATTTCTGGAAACTTGTCTTTTCCCTCAGTACATATATAGTATAAGTAGTCTCATTTCTTTGTCCCTTTAAAAATGGAAGTGGAGGAAAGGTCCAGTATCATTTATAAGTATTTATTTTTCTCTTCCTTAAGTGATTCATTTCCCTACCTTCATGTTACTTGAACTAATAAGCTAGGTATGGGGCACTGCAGAATAGCAAATGGGCACAGATTATTTTTCTAAATACACATACTATCAAACTGACCCTCTCTGGGCATCACATGTGAAAACTTGGGTTCCTTTTTGACATGAAACTTTTCTGTATTCTATGTGTGCCATACCTAACTGAGAACATTTATTTATTTTATTTTTAAATTGTATCTTTGATTTGTAATTTTACTAATGAGATAATTAGCCATGCTATTATTTTGAGTACTTTTGATTACAATCTCCAAACCCTTCTTGAAGAGCTTTATGTACGTTTTTCCATCTTGGAAGTCTGTTTACCCTCTATCACGTACGTTGTTTGGAAATCCATGGTATTTACCACAAAGAAACAAGAGAACAAACATTTTTGGTTTTTCTTTTGCTGATTTCTCATGGCTTGGTCATGTTTTCACTATCACTACAGGAAATCTCGGCAAAAAAGACTCAGACATTTTATTAACATTAGACATTTTATTAAAATGTCGAAAGATTCAGACATTTTATTCTTTAAAAATCAATACATAAACCTTCATAACAGTGTCAACAAGAAAGAACATTAAGTGGAAGTAGTGCTAATAGTAAGACTTACTAGGCCTGAAAAGTTTGACTTTTCTTAGCAGCTACATTAAGGTGGTGTTCATATTATCTATTGCTGTGTAATAAATGACCCCCACAACCCACTTTATTGTGTCCATAATTTTTTAGATTAAAAATTCCCAAGGGGCTTGTCTGGAAAGTTCCCTTTTGGGGGCTATCATTCAGTTGCAGTCAGATGTTGTCTGGAGATATAATCATCTAAGGGAACAACTGGGAAGGATGTGCAGGGAGACCACTCTCATAGCAGCAGCTCATGCTGGCTGTTGGCTGAGGGGCTCAGCCAGGCTGTTGACCAGAGTGTCTACATGTGGTTTCTCACAGCATGGCAGCTGGATTCCAAGAGGGGACATGCAGTGAGGGACTTCCCAGAGAGAGAATTTCAAGAGACCAAGGCAGAAGCTGCAACCCACCCTTACTCCAGTCTTATAAGAGAAGTTGCATTTTGTATATATTATAAAGCATAAATATCACATTTTAACCACATAGTATTTTACTTTGCTCTAGGTGAAATATATAAAACTACTCAATTCAATTGGTTTTGTAAATAAGAGACTCCAAGTGTACCCTCCCTTAAAATGGCTAAAATGTGATTCAACATTAAGAATGGTTATCAAATCTAAAGTCTTGTGAATGCACGCTTTTGATGAATGTTTTTGCCAATTGGACCATATGTGAATTCAGCCAATGATAATTCAGCAATATCCTGATTTTTGAAATTGATTCTGTGTCTCTGGACTTGGAAACTAAACTGTAATGGTAACTCATATGGCCTTTTGTAAACGATATCAAGTAATTGTAGAAGTAGATTTCTCATTATGATGAATAATAAAATAGTGTTGCACCATTATAAAACAAAAAGGTCTAGGCAAGAGAGAACATGACAGGAACAAAAAGTCAGAATTAGGCTTGGCAAAAGAACAAAAGTGAGTAACTTCATAAAAATTAAACTTGCTTCACTTATAACTTTTCCTCGAGCCTTGCTAGGTTTAGATCTGCCACCATGTACAGAGGCATTGCAAATTTAACATGTCTCAATCCAAGCTCAAGAGTTTCCCTGTCTCACCATCTGTATCTCCCTTTGCACTAGTGGATGCTCAAACCATCCAACCAGTCATCCAGGCAAGAAATGTTGGATTCTTTCCAGAGAATAAAGCACAAACATTTCAGTCTGCCATATGGAGCCTTTTGCCACTTGTTTCTTTTCCATACTTCCAGCTTCAGCTTCTGGTATTCCCCTTAGTGTACCTGTATTACTGAGGAATGCTTTTGGCTGCAAGTAACAGCAAGCAAATTAAGATTTATTTTTTTCAGGTGATAAAAAATTTGGAGTTCATTGGAGTTCAATGATTCAGCCTGAGATGAGGGCTGGCATGCAGGTGGTTTATTTGGGAAGTGATGCCAGGGAGCAAGAATGAGGAACTGGGGGTTATAGAACAGGGAAGGAGGGAAATCTCCAAACAAATACATTATTGAATTTGTTACCTCTATATGTGAATAATGCTTGATTTCACAAGATCTTCTAAGTAGTATATAAAATCTGCCATAGAGTTGTTTGTCCAAGGGACAAAAGGGAAAGGTATTTATTTATTAGCTCCTGTCACAATTGGTTGAGAATTACTTATGGGGTATTAACTCATCCGCTGCCCTAAATTACAATGTGTATCATCTGGGCTCCCACAGGCATTCCATAGAATAGCAAAAAAGAAGTGCTCAGGCAGGAAGTGAGAGACAGGTAGTACACACTTGAGATGAGATGTTGTCAGTTTGAACTGGTTTGAGGGTTACCTGCAATCATCACAAAGCTGCGGCTGGGTCATTAATAAAGCTGAGGATGTATATGGCAAGTATCTGTCTTTCTCCGATCACTTAAATATAGTAATTCATTTGCTCTATCCTATGGTAAGTATGAAATCATCTCAGAATTAATGCATCAATGTGATTGACAAGAATATATCCTACTAAAGAGGTATAGCCAAAGTACTATGTTCACAAATTACTTCAATTATTTTTTTCCTATGGAGTCATATTTATTTACCATTAAAACCATTTGTTTCTCTTTCTAATAAAAAGAAAACATAGATAAAATTGACTACATTATTGGGGAAAAGAGCTTTGCTAAGCAGAAAATACAGTAAGCAAAGTCAAAAGACAGAAGAAAATATGGTAGAAATTATTTTCAAAAAATATCATAGATAAAGGATGAGTATCTCTAGTATACAAAAAATTGGTAAAATTAAAATAAATTATTAAACACCCCAATAAAAAAGTGGACAAAAGACATAACAGACCCTTCACAGAAAAAATATAAATTTTCCTTAAACATAAAGTTCTTAAAATTAAAATTATAAAGAAATACTATTTCTTAACTATCAGATTGACCAAAAAAAAAAAAAAAATCAAAAGCTTGACAACAAATGACTATTCATAAAAGACCAATTGCATTCAATGGAATACTATACAACCATAAATAGAGAATGGAGAAGATCTTGATGAAGGATTATGTAGCAAGCACCAGGATATACTATCTTTGTATAATATATATAGTATCTCTTCTGAGTAAGAAAGAATTGGCAATAGGAATGTGTGTGTGGGTTGTGTATATGCGTGTAATTTAAAACAGAAATCGAAAGGATAAACCAAACACTAATTAAAAAGTTACCTATAGTGATAGAAATGGGAATGAAACCTCTCTGAGTATAACTTTTTATATAGTGTTGACTTCTGAACCATGTAAACATTTAAAATATTCAAAAAATAGAACTAAATAAGAAAGAATGTGTGACAGGTTGTATTTTTAAAAAATGGCCACAACAATAGTTTCCATTTTGTGTGTTCTTCCAGAACCTTAGCACACTCACTCCAAGGCTTGAGTTAAGAGCTATGGCAAATTTTACATAAGCAGTAGAATTGAATCCTGATCAAGGGACTGGCAAAATGCGCCCAACAGGATTTCAGAATTGCTCTGGAGCAATGACTTCGATGTGCCTCCATTTTCTCTCTTTTTAAACAGGAGTATTTATTCATTGTATGTTGAGTGCATGGGGGGAGGGAGTAAATAAATTTATCTGTAATTCATGGGTTGTAAAGTCAAGAGAAATTTTACATGGGGATCTGTGCATGAGGAACTTCATCCAGGGAGCTTCATCTCTTTGTATGGCCACGTGCTTTCATTTCTCCTAGGTAAATCTCTAGGAGTGGAATGACTAGATCATGTAGTACGTGTATTTCTTTTGAAGAAATTTAACTTCTTAAGAAATGTTTTTCCACTGGCTTTGCTTTAGATGATGTGAGCCCAGTACCAACCTGAGCCCAGTACCATCATGGAATAAGGCTTTGGGGGTCTTAGAGAAGAGAGAGTGTATTTTGCATGTGGGAGGAATGTGAATTATTGAACCAGAGGGTGGACTGTGGTAGACCATATTTTCCAAAAAATAGCTTCAACAATAATTCCCATTCCACATGCTCTTCCAGAATTTGCTGCTCTTCTCAAGAGTCTATTTCCCCTTTCCTTGAACCTGGGTGTGCCTTTGTGCCTGCCTCAATTACTAGGGTGTGGTGGACGTGATGCTTTTTGATTTCCAAAGCCAAGCTATAAAAAGTGATGCAGCTTCTGCATAGCTCTCTTTCCGGGCACTTGCTTTTTGAATCTAGTTACTAGGCAGTAAGCTCGGGTCACTTGTAAGAGTTCAGGTGGAGAGGAACAGAGGTCTCCAGTGCTCAATTCAGACTGAGTTCCCAGCTTACAGTCAGTACCAACTTGTCACCATATGAGTGAGCCAGTTTGGAATCTGATTCTCCAGCCCTCAATTGAGTTGTCACAGCTGGTCACACATGAAGCAGAGATGAGCCTTCCCCATCAAGCCCTGCCTACTATGCAGATCTATGAGCAAATTAAATGATTTTATTTAGCTTTATTTCTTTTAAGCCACTAAATTTTCTTCTGGCATTGCTTTTTAAGTTTTTTCTTAAAATTATTTTAATTGAGGCAGAATTGATATGTAATATATTAAAAGTGTTCAATTTGATGATTTTTTGACATACTGTATACCTGTAAAACCATCACTATAATCACAATAGTGAACATATCTATTACCCCTAAAAGTTTCCTTGTACCCTTTCATAATCTCTCTTTGCTCTCCCCTCCCAACTGTGAAATCACTGATCTGCTTCTTATCACTGAGGACTAGTTTACATTTTCTAGAATTTTATTAGTAAACACTTACTATATCTATCTATTATCTATCTATCTATCTATCTATCTATCTATCTATCTATCTATCTATCTATCTATCATCTATCTATCTATCATCTATCTATCTATCTATCTATCTATCTATCTATCTATCTATCTATCTATCATCTATCTATCATCTATCTATCTAATTTGGTCTGGCTTCTTTCACTCAGCATTATTGAGGTTCATTCATGTTATTGAGTGTATTAGTAGTTCATTCATTATTATTTTCACTACTTGAGTAGTATTCTATTGTATGAATATACCACAATTTGATTACTTATTCACCTATGGTTGGACATTTCCATTTCCAGTTTTTGCCAATAAAAAAATAAAGCTGCTATAAACATACACAGTTCTTTGTATGACTGTATGCTTTCATTTCTCTTGAGTAATACATTGCGGTAGAATGGCTGGATCACATGGTAGTGTATGTTTATTATTTTAAGAAACTGCTAGATGTTTTCCACTGCTTTTCAAAGTGTTTGTATCACTTTACATTCCCACTAGTAGTGTATGAGAGTTTCAGTTGTTCCAATTTCTTGCTAACACTTGGGATAGCCAGTCATTTAAATTTTAGCCATTTCAATATTTATGTAGTCTAGGCCACTAAGTTTTGGAGTGACTTGTTATACAACAATAGGTAACTGGCATGAGATGAAAAATAATTCCAGCCAAATTGAATATAAACATAAACCATTTTTTAGTGCATTAAAAATTGTATTTGTTGAGGTCCTTTCATAGTTAGAAACATCAGAATACATAGCAGAGGAAGAAAGCTTAGTGACCCAAATTTTAAAAGTGTATATTGCTATTAAACAGTGTTTATAGTCTGAGTTTATATCCAACTAGAACTAAACCAGCAATGAATGAGTCATTGAAAGCTTTGAGATTTAGCAAGATGTGGGAATGATGACATCAGCACACTCATCTGAACATCAGAGTCAACAAAAAAGTAAGTCTGGAATAGATAATGAAGGTATAATTGCTTTTGATCCCCTTCTTTCAGTCTGACCTTCAATCTCTTGCAAATGATTTACCCACCTGCAATTTGTGAGAGTCCTCAGGGAGTATCTTCACAGATACTGTGCAGCAGGTCTGGACAGGTGATGGGTTCTTCCTCCACTAGGTGCTTCCAGGCAATGGGTCTCCACCCCAAAAGGAACACCAGCTCCCCTTAGGGTGCCAAAGGTGCTCAGTGTTCAGGTGGCAAGGTGGGAAAGACACCTCTCTCTTCTTGTGTTTGCTGGGGGAGGGATCCCCAAGCAGAGCTGCTTGTGCCACATGAGCTTACATACATTTTCCTGAAGAGGTTATTTGAAAGCAACTCATAGTCCCTTCTGCCCAGTGTCCTGTTAGCACCCAGCCATGAGTTAACTTTGGGGCTAGAGTAGGAGAAATCCCAACTAACGGACATAAGGCTGTTTTCATTTTCATTTCCCCTCTTTCTGGCTCAGGCTCAATGTGTCCGAGTTCTTCTTTCCTAAGGATAAGATATTACACAAAAATGCACCTACTCACTTCTTAAGCAAAGAAGTTTCAAGCTGTCCTGCCCCAGCTGTTTGTCAAATATATCCAGACATGTCTTGACTCCCAGCAGGTTCTTAACCACAAATTAAGCTGAGATAACCCCCACCCTAAACAGTGATAAATCAGAATTATTCTACTGCACCCTATTTCTCTGCTCAGTGGCTGTTAAATGTTCTTGTTTTATTTTTTTAAATTGATGTTTAATTTAATTCTTTAAATTTTCTCAGAGCAGATCACCCCAAACAACCACCTGCTCCCCAAATAATTCTTTTCTCTCATGGCTTTTACTTTCCTCATTTTCTCTTCACATGGATGGTTTTCTTATCCCTTCTTCATTTGAGGAGCAGGCAATAACCATGTGAAAATTCTGAGACACTAAGTAAACATTCAGAATCCGTGTGAAAGAATAAAAATTATGGCTCTTTCATGTGTTTTGCAATTTGGTCTCTTAATTCCAGTGCTCAAAATGAAAATGTAAACATCT